>NC_090646.1:686779709-686982209 GCF_040937935.1 Hyperolius riggenbachi | reverse complement strand
CGTGTATAAGTTCATGCCTAATTGTACGCTTGAGCAACACTACCGTATGAAATTGTAATTGCATTGTGTGTGGGGGCGTTTGTCATACGTTGGCCTAAGCGCGCAGCTGACCCAACGTACGAACAACGCCAGTGCGAGTAGCGACAGCAGAGTGGCTAACAGTATCGTTCGGAACGACTGTTAGTGGGTCTTTGCTTCACGACAGTGTAAGATTGCAACTGTGTGTGTGTGTGGGTGCGTGGCGTTCCCGTATTTGGCCTAAGCGCAAAGCTGACCCAAATCCGAAAACACAGAGTGCGCGCTGAGGACTCGACAGCAGAGTGGAAGTGTCTAGCGAACCGCTAGTGGTGGCAGTGAGAGGTGTTCTGAGGGGTTCCAGCCTTGTTTTAGCTTGACTAAGGCTGCTTCCCCTCTCAGTCTGGTCAAACCCGTAGTCGGGAACCGTATACGCAGGCGTGCCGCGGGCCGGTTCGTGACAATGACCACCTCAGCAATCATGAGGCCCCCAACATGACCACCTCAGCAATCATGAGGCCCCCAACAAGACAAATTCAGCAATCATGAGGCCCCCAACAAGACAAATTCAGCAATCTTGAGGCCCCCAACAAATCATGAGGCCCCCAACAAGACAAAGTCAGTAACCATGAGGCCCGCAACAAGACAAATTCAGCAGTCATGAGGCACATAAATAGACAGCTTTTCACATAAATAGGCAGAATGCCCCCTTAATATGTAGACACCTCTCACCTGGCAGCAGTTCCCCAAAATACACTCAATCTGACAGCAGTGGTTCCCCAAAAATAGGTAGCCCCAGGTCTATAGGTGTCCCAGTATATGTAGGCAGGGGGTATATGTCCCAGTATATGTAGCCAGGGGGATATGTCCCAGTATATGTAGCCAGGGGGATATGTCCCAGTATATGTAGCCAGGGGGATATGTCCCAGTATATGTAGGCAGGGGTATATGTCCCAGTATATGTAGGCAGGGGGTATATGTCCCAGTATATGTAGGCAGGGGTATATGTCCCAGTATATGTAGGCAGGGGTATATGTCCCAGTATATGTAGGCAGGGGTGTATGTCCAAGTATATGTAGGCAGGGGTATATGTCCCAGTATATGTAGGCAGGGGTATATGTCCCAGTATATGTAGGCAGGGGGTATATGTCCCAGTATATGTAGGCAGGGGTATATGTCCCAGTATATGTAGGCAGGGGTATATGTAGGCAGGGGTATATGTCCCAGTATATGTAGCCAGGGGTAGAGATGTCCCCAGAACAGGTAGCCAGGGGTATATGTGCCCAGTATATGTAGTCAGGGGTATATGTGCCCAGTATATGTAGGCAGGGGTATATGTCCTCAGTATATGTAGGCGGGGGTATATGTCCCAGTATATGTAGCCAGGGGTATATGTCCCAGTATATGTATCCAGGGGGCTATGTCCCAGTATATGTAGCCAGGGGGATATGTCCCAGTATATGTAGGCAGGGGTATATGTCCCAGTATATGTAGGCAGGGGTATATGCCCCAGTATATGTAGCCAGGGGGATATGTCCCGGTATATGTAGCCAGGGGGATATGTCCCAGTATATGTAGCCAGGGGTATATGTCCCAGTATATGTAGCCAGGGGGATATGTCCCAGTATATGTAGGCAGGGGTATATGTCCCAGTATATGTAGGCAGGGGGTATATGCCCCAGTATATGTAGCCAGGGGGATATGTCCCAGTATATGTAGGCAGGGGTATATGTCCCAGTATATGTAGGCAGGGGTATATGTCCCAGTATATGTAGCCAGGGGGATATGTCCCGGTATATGTAGTCAGGGGGATATGTCCCGGTATATGTAGGCAGGGGTATATGTCCCAGTATATGTAGGCAGGGGTATATGTCCCAGTATATGTAGGCAGGGGTATTTGTCCCAGTATATGTAGGCAGGGGTATATGTCCCAGTATATGTAGCCAGGGGGATATGTCCCAGTATATGTAGCCAGGGGGATATGTCCCAGTATATGTAGGCAGGGGTATATGTCCCAGTATATGTAGGCAGGGGTATATGTCCCAGTATATGTAGGCAGGGGTATATGTCCCAGTATATGTAGCCAGGGGGATATGTCCCGGTATATGTAGCCAGGGGGATATGTCCCAGTATATGTAGCCAGGGGTATATGTCCCAGTATATGTAGGCAGGGGTATATGTCCCAGTATATGTAGGCAGGGGTATATGTCCCAGTATATGTAGGCAGGGGTATATGCCCCAGTATATGTAGGCAGGGGTATATGTCCCCAGTATATGTAGGCAGGGGTATATGTCCCAGTATATGTAGGCAGGGGGTATATGTCCCCAGAAAAAGTGGCCATGTGTGCCCCAGCAGGAGGGGAGCAGCGCAGAGAAGAGGGAGAGCTATGGGCACTCACCTTAGGGGGCTCTCTCTCCCTCTCTCGCTCTCCCCTCCGGAGTCCGGAATGAAGTGTGCAGCGGCTGGCAGCGGGCGGAACTTACCTCCTCTCGTCGCACGAGCCGGATGGATTAGCCGCTACTCTGGTCTGATCCAGACCAGAGTGCGGCACCAGAACTTCCGGCGCAGGAGCGAGACGAGGTAAGTTGCGCCCGCTGCCAAGCCGCTGCACACTTCATTCCGGAGGGGACAGCGAGGGAGAGAGAGCCCCCTAAGGTGAGGGAAGGGGGGGGGGAGATGTCCGCCCTTCCCCACTGTGCCCATAGCTCTCTCTCTTCTCTGCGCTGCTCCCCTCCTTCTGGCTGCACAGGCACGCGGCCAGGGGGGGGCAGTGGGCGGCCAGGCTCGGGCAGATGCCCGGTTTTGCCGTATGTGCGGACGCCCATGGGCAGAGAGTCCCTTTAGGGCTGCTGGTTGAAGCACCCATTCGTACAGTCCGATAACCAGTCCGAGACCATGTGCTACCCGACGAACTGAGGGTATCCCTGAGGGGGGGGGGGGGGGGGGCGCTTAAGCAAAAGCCCTGGCTTGCTGTCCAGTCTGAGATGGCAGGGCCAGAGGGGGAGCAGAAAGTACACCGAAACTATATTTAAAAAATATATATATATATATATATATATATATATATATATATATATATTATTTTTTATTTTTTTGGGGGGAAAGTTCTCAGTGTGGGAAATCTGAAAAAAAAAATGGCGTGGGGTCCCCCCTCCCAAGCCTCTGTAGCCCCTTGACCCCCATGTAGGCTGGGATAGCTAGAATGCGGAGCCCCGGCCGACTGGGGCTTCGCACCCTGAGCTATACCAGCCCGCATGGTCCATGGTATGGGGGGCTCTGGGGAGGAGGGGCGGCCAAGCCTCCCCCTCCACCCCCCCCCCCCACGAGTCCTTGTCTGATCCGTGAACAAGGGGCTCTTCCCCACCTCCGGTGCCCCAGGAGAAGGTGGGGGCGACGACTCCCTTGGGGGGTTCATGGTGGCATCTGGGAGTCCCCTTTAAGAAGGGGACCCCAGGTGCCCACCCCCCTCCCAGGAGAAATGAGTATAAGGGTACAAAGCACCCCTTACCCATTTCCACAAAGGGTTAAGTGAAATAAAAACGCAACCACGAGAAAAGTATTTTAATATTCTAAATTAACCAGAAATACTTACCTGTACCTTTAAAAAAAATGGCAGCAAAGCAGGGCTTAAAACGATAAATATCGCTCAGGCAGGACAAAAAAAAGCAGGTTTTAAAATGACAAATTACGTTCACAAGGTCTGCGCCATTAAAACAATAAATATTGTTTTAAACAAATATCAGGCAGGAGGGGACGCCATTGTTTAACCGCCACCATTTTTAACTGGACACGTATATTTAGGCTGTATCTGTGCTATAAACCAGCAGATCTGGAGGTACAGTTGGATAAATGGCTGTATATTTAGGCTGTGTCTGTGCTATAAACCAGCAGATCTGGAGGTACAGTTGGATAAATGGCTGTATATTTAGGCTGTATCTGTGCTATAAACCAGCAGATCTGGAGGTACAGTTGGATAAATGGCTGTATATATAGGCTGTATCTGTGCTATAAACCAGCAGATCTGGAGGTACAGTTGGATAAATGGCTGTATATTTAGGCTGTATCTGTGCTATAAACCAGCAGATCTGGAGGTACAGTTGGATAAATGGCTGTATATTTAGGCTGTGTCTGTGCTATAAACCAGCAGACCTGGAGGTACAGTTGGATAAATGGCTGTATATGTAGGCTGTATCTGTGCTATAAGCCAGCAGATCTGGAGGTACAGTTGGATAAATGGCTGTATATTTAGGCTGTATCTGTACTATAAACCAGCAGATCTGGAGGTACAGTTGGATAAATGGCTGTATATTTAGGCTGTATCTGTGCTATAAACCAGCAGATCTGGAGGTACAGTTGGATAAATGGCTGTATATTTAGGCTGTATCTGGCTATAAACCAGCAGCTCTGGAGGTACAGTTGGATAAATGGCTGTATATTTAGGCTGTATCTGGCTATAAACCAGCAGCTCTGGAGGTACAGTTGGATAAATGGCTGTATATTTAGGCTGTATCTGGCTATAAACCAGCAGATCTGGAGGTACAGTTGGATAAATAGCTGTATATTTAGGTTGTATCTGTGCTATAAACCAGCAGATCTGGAGGTACAGTTGGATAAATGGCTGTATATTTAGGCTGTATCTGTGCCATAAACCAGCAGCTCTGGAGGTACAGTTGGATAAATGGCTGTATATTTAGGCTGTATCTGTGCTATACACCAGCATATCTGGAGGTACAGTTGGATAAATGGCTGTATATTTAGGCTGTGTCTGTGCTATAAACCAGCAGATCTGGAGGTACAGTTGGATAAATGGCTGTATATTTAGGCTGTATCTGTGCTATAAATCAGCAGATCTGGAGGTACAGTTGGATAAATGGCTGTATATTTAGGCTGTATCTGTGCTATAAACCAGCAGATCTGGAGGTACAGTTGGATAAATGGCTGTATATTTAGGCTGTACCTGGCTATAAACCAGCAGATATGGAGGTACAGATGGATAAATGGCTGTATATTTAGGTTGTATCTGTGCTATAAACCAGCAGATCTGGATGTTCAGTTGGATAAATGGCTGTATATTTAGGCTGTATCTGTGCTATAAACCAGCAGCTCTGGAGGTACAGTTGGATAAATGGCTGTATATTTAGGTTGTATCTGTGCTATAAGCCAGCAGATCTGGAGGTACAGTAGGATAAATGGCTGTATATTTAGGCTGTATCTGTGCTATAAACCAGCAGATCTGGAGGTACAGTTGGATAAATGGCTGTATATTGAGGCTGTATCTGTGCTATAAACCAGCAGATCTGGAGGTACAGTTGGATAAATGGCTGTATATTTATGCTGTATCTGGCTATAAACCAGCAGCTCTGGAGGTACAGTTGGATAAATGGCTGTATATTTAGGCTGCATCTGTGCTATAAACCAGCAGATATGGAGGTACAGTTGGATAAATGGCTGTATATTTAGGCTGTATCTGTGCTATAAACCAGCAGATCTGGAGGTACAGTTGGATAAATGGCCGTATATTTAGGCTGTATCTGTGCTATAAACCAGCAGATCTGGAGGTACAGTTGGATAAATGGCTGTATATTTAGGCTGTATCTGGCTATAAACCAGCAGATCTGGAGGTACAGTTGGATAAATGGCTGTATATTTAGGCTGTATCTGTGCTATAAACCAGCAGATCTGGAGGTACAGTTGGATAAATGGCTGTATGTTTAGGCTGTGTCTGTGCTATAAACCAGCAGATATGGAGGTACAGGTGGATAAATGGCTGTATATTTAGGCTGTATCTGGCTATAAACCAGCAGATCTGGAGGTACAGTTGGATAAATGGCTGTATATTTACGCTGTCTCTGTGCTATAAACCAGCAGATACGTATGTACAGTTGGATAAATGGCTGTATATTTAGGCTATATCTGTGCTATAAACCAGCAGATCTGGAGGTACAGTTGGATAAATGGCTGTATATTTAGGCTGTATCTGTGCTATAAATCAGCAGATCTGCAGGTACAGTTGGATAAATGGCTGTATATTTAGGCTGTATCTGTGCTATAAACCAGCAGATCTAGGTGTACAGTTGGATAAATGGCTGTATATTTAGGCTGTATCTGTGCTATAAACCAGCAGATCTGGAGGTACAGTTGGATAAATGGCTGTATATTTAGGCTGTATCTGTGCTATAAACTAGCAGATCTGGAGGTACAGTTGGATAAATGGCTGTATATTTAGGCTGTATCTGTGCTATAAACCAGCAGATCTGGAGGTACAGTTGGATAAATGGCTGTATATTGAGGCTGCATCTGTGCTATAAACCAGCAGATCTGGAGGTACAGTTGGATAAATGGCTGTATGTTTAGGTTGTATCTGTGCTATAAACCAGCAGATCTGGATGTACAGTAGGATAAATGGCTGTATATTTAGGCTGTATCTGTGCTATAAACCAGCAGATCTGGAGGTACAGTTGGATAAATGGCTGTATATTGAGGTTGTATCTGTGCTATAAACCAGCAGATCTGGAGGTACAGTTGGATAAATGGCTGTATATTTAGGCTGTATCTGGCTATAAACCAGCAGCTCTGGAGGTACAGTTGGATAAATGGCTGGATATTTAGGCTGTATCTGGCTATAAACCAGCAGCTCTGGAGGTACAGTTGGATAAATGGCTGTATATTTAGGCTGCATCTGTGCTATAAACCAGCAGATATGGAGGTACAGTTGGATAAATGGCTGTATATTTAGGCTGTATCTGTGCTATAAACCAGCAGATCTGGAGGTACAGTTGGATAAATGGCCGTATATTTAGGCTGTATCTGTGCTATAAACCAGCAGATCTGGAGGTACAGTTGGATAAATGGCTGTATATTTAGGCTGTATCTGGCTATAAACCAGCAGATCTGGAGGTACAGTTGGATAAATGGCTGTATATTTAGGCTGTATCTGTGCTATAAACCAGCAGATCTGGAGGTACAGTTGGATAAATGGCTGTATGTTTAGGCTGTGTCTGTGCTTAAACCAGCAGATATGGAGGTACAGGTGGATAAATGGCTGTATATTTAGGCTGTATCTGGCTATAAACCAGCAGATCTGGAGGTACAGTTGGATAAATGGCTGTATATTTACGCTGTCTCTGTGCTATAAACCAGCAGATACGTATGTACAGTTGGATAAATGGCTGTATATTTAGGCTGTATCTGTGCTATAAACCAGCAGATCTAGGTGTACAGTTGGATAAATGGCTGTATATTTAGGCTGTATCTGTGCTATAAACCAGCAGATCTGGAGGTACAGTTGGATAAATGGCTGTATATTTAGGCTGTATCTGTGCTATAAACTAGCAGATCTGGAGGTACAGTTGGATAAATGGCTGTATATTTAGGCTGTATCTGTGCTATCAACCAGCAGATCTGGAGGTACAGTTGGATAAATGGCTGTATATTGAGGCTGCATCTGTGCTATAATCCAGCAGATCTGGAGGTACAGTTGGATAAATGGCTGTATGTTTAGGTTGTATCTGTGCTATAAACCAGCAGATCCGGATGTACAGTAGGATAAATGGCTGTATATTTAGGCTGTATCTGTGCTATAAACCAGCAGATCTGGAGGTACAGTTGGATAAATGGCTGTATATTGAGGTTGTATCTGTGCTATAAACCAGCAGATCTGGAGGTACAGTTGGATAAATGGCTGTATATTTAGGCTGTATCTGGCTATAAACCAGCAGCTCTGGAGGTACAGTTGGATAAATGGCTGTATATTTAGGCTGCATCTGTGCTATAAACCAGTAGATCTGGAGGTACAGTTGGATAAATGGCTGTATATTTAGGCTGTATCTGTGCTATAAACCAGCAGATCTGGAGGTACAGTTGGATAAATGGCTGTATGTTTAGGTTGTATCTGTGCTATAAACCAGCAGATCTGGATGTACAGTAGGATAAATGGCTGTATATTTAGGCTGTATCTGTGCTATAAACCAGCAGATCTGGAGGTACAGTTGGATAAATGGCTGTATATTGAGGCTGTATCTGTGCTATAAACCAGCAGATCTGGAGGTACAGTTGGATAAATGGCTGGATATTTAGGCTGTATCTGGCTATAAACCAGCAGCTCTGGAGGTACAGTTGGATAAATGGCTGTATATTTAGGCTGCATCTGTGCTATAAACCAGCAGATATGGAGGTACAGTTGGATAAATGGCTGTATGTTTAGGCTGTGTCTGTGCTATAAACCAGCAGATATGGAGGTACAGGTGGATAAATGGCTGTATATTTAGGCTGTATCTGGCTATAAACCAGCAGATCTGGAGGTACAGTTGGATAAATGGCTGTATATTTACGCTGTCTCTGTGCTATAAATCAGCAGATACGTATGTACAGTTGGATAAATGGCTGTATATTTAGGCTATATCTGTGCTATAAACCAGCAGATCTGGAGGTACAGTTGGATAAATGGCTGTATATTTAGGCTGTATCTGTGCTATAAATCAGCAGATCTGGAGGTACAGTTGAATAAATGGCTGTATATTTAGGCTGTATCTGTGCTATAAACCAGCAGATCTGGAGGTACAGTTGGATAAATAGCAGTATATTTAGGCTGTATCTGTGCTATAAACCAGCAGATATGGAGGTACAGTTGGATAAATGGCTGTATGTTTAGGCTGTATGTGTGCTATAAACCAGCAGATATGGAGGTACAGTTGGATAAATGGCTGTATATTTAGGCTGTATCTGGCTATAAACCAGCAGATCTGGATGTACAGTTGGATAAATGGCTGTATATTTAGGCTGTATCTGTGCTATAAACCAGCAGATCTGGAGGTACAGTTGCATAAATGGCTGTATATTTAAGCTGTATCTGTGCTAGAAACCAGCAGATCTGGAGGTACAGTTGGATAAATGGCTGTATATTCAGGCTGTATCTGTGCCATAAACCAGCAGCTCTGGAGGTACAGTTGGATAAATGGCTGTATATTTAGGCTGTCTCTGTGCTATAAACCAGCAGATACGTATGTACAGTTGGATAAATGGCTGTATATTTAGGCTGTATCTGTGCTATAAACCAGCATATCTGGAAGTACAGTTGGATAAATGGCTGTATATTTAGGCTGTATCTGTGCTATAAACCAGCATATCTGGAGGTACAGTTGGATAAATGGCTGTATATTTAGGCTGTATCTGTGCTATAGACCAGCAGATATGGAGGTACAGTTGGGTAAATGGCTGTATATTTAGGCTGTATCTGTGCTATAAACCAGCAGATCTGGAGGTACAGTTGGATAAATGGCTGTATATTTAGGCTGTATCTCTGCTATAAGCCAGCAGATCTGGAGGTACAGTTGGATAAATGGCTGTATATTTAGGCTGTATCTGTGCTATAGACCAGCAGATATGGAGGTACAGTTGGATAAATGGCTGTATATTTAGGCTGTATCTGTGCTATAAACCAGCAGATCTGGAGGTACAGTTGGATAAATGGCTGTATATTTAGGCTGTATCTCTGCTATAAGCCAGCAGATCCTGAGGTACAGTTGGATAAATGGCTGTATATTTTGGCCGTATCTGTGCTATAAACCAGCAGATCTGGAGGTCCAGTTGGATAAATGGCTGTATATTTAGGCTGCATCTGTGCTACAAACCAGCAGATCTGGATGTACAGTTGGATAAATGGCTGTATATTTAGGCTGCATCTGTGCTACAAACCAGCAGATCTGGAGGTACAGTTGGATAAATGGCTGTATATTTAGGCTGTATCTGTGCTATACACCAGCAGATCTGGAGGTACAGTTGGATAAATGGCTGTATATTTAGGCTGTATCTGTGCTATAGACCAGCAGATCTGGTGGTACAGTTGGATAAATGGCTGTATATTCAGGCTGTATCTGTGCTATAGACCAGCAGATCTGGAGGTACAGTTGGATAAATGGCTGTATATTTAGGCTGTATCTGTGCTATAGACCAGCAGATCTGGAGGTACAGTTGGATAAATGGCTGTATATTTAGGCTGCATCTGTGCTATAAACCAGCAGATCTGGAGGTACAGTTGGATAAATGGCTGTATATTTAGGCTGTATCTGTGCTATACACCAGCAGATCTGGAGGTACAGTTGGATAAATGGCTGTATATTTAGGCTGTATCTGTGCTATAGACCAGCAGATCTGGTGGTACAGTTGGATAAATGGCTGTATATTTAGGCACTGATGTAGCGTGGGCTGAGCCTTTTCTGTAACGGACCACTCTGCTGCCTCTCATGCTAGGTACACAATACGTTTTTCCTCTTTATTTTCCACCCGATAATTTTTTTCCCGCTCTATTTTCTTATCTTCTGCTCGTTTTTCTTATCTTTTTCCATTCACTGGAGAAATCGAGCCAAAAAATGATCGGAAGGAATATCGGACATGTCGGAAGTTATCAGGAGTAAAAATGTATGCTGTATTCCCAGCATTAGATGTGGTCTCCGGGAATAGCCCAGTGCAGCCAGGCTGATCACTGCTGATCTCAGATGTGGTCTCCAGGAATAGCCCAGTGCAGCCAGGCTGATCACTGCTGATCCCAGATGTGGTCTCCAGGAATAGCCCAGTGCAGCCAGGCTGATCACTGCTGATCCCAGATGTGGTCTCCAGGAATAGCCCAATGCAGCCAGGCTGATCACTGCTGATCCCAGATGTGGTCTCCAGGAATAGCCCAGTGCAGCCAGGCTGATCACTGCTGATCCCAGATGTGGTCTCCAGGAATAGCCCAGTGCAGCCAGGCTGATCACTGCTGATCCCAGATGTGGTCTCCAGGAATAGCCCAGTGCAGCCAGGCTGATCACTGCTGATCCCAGATGTGGTCTCCAGGAATAGCCCAATGCAGCCAGGCTGATCACTGCTGATCCCAGATGTGGTCTCCAGGAATAGCCCAGTGCAGCCAGGCTGATCACTGCTGATCCCAGATGTGGTCTCCAGGAATAGCCCAATGCAGCCAGGCTGATCACTGCTGATCCCAGATGTGGTCTCCAGGAATAGCCCAATGCAGCCAGGCTGATCACTGCTGATCCCAGATGTGGTCTCCAGGAATAGCCCAGTGCAGCCAGGCTGATCACTGCTGATCCCAGATGTGGTCTCCAGGAATAGCCCAGTGCAGCCAGGCTGACCACTGCTGATCTCAGATGTGGTCTCCAGGAATAGCCCAGTGCAGCTAGGCTGATCACTGCTGATCCCAGATGTGGTCTCCAGGAATAGCCCAATGCAGCCAGGCTGATCACTGCTGATCCCAGATGTGGTCTCCAGGAATAGCCCAATGCAGCCAGGCTGATCACTGCTGATCCCAGATGTGGTCTCCAGGATTAGCCCAGTGCAGCCAGGCTGATCACTGCTGATCCCAGATGTGGTCTCCAGGATTAGCCCAGTGCAGCCAGGCTGATCACTGCTGATCCCAGATGTGGTCTCCAGGAATAGCCCAGTGCAGCCAGGCTGGCAATGCCACAGATTGATACTCACCGTTGGACTTGTTGGCACCGTGGACAGAGCAGAACAAGATGACCACAAGCAGAAGGAGAAGAGATGGACACAGGCTGGACTCCATCACTGCTGTCAGCTGAGGACAAGTGAGATGAGGAAGAGCTGGTAGCCCAGTAGCTGGGGCGGGGAGTCTCCTGCTATCTGGAGGGGTTGAGCTCTGGAGATAATGACCTGCACTCTTCTAGGTAAAGCACAATTAGCATTTAGGAGTCTAATTAGACTTCCCCTTCCCCCGCCTCTTGTCCACCACCACCAGTCACACACACAGAGGATAACAAGTCAGATCTTCCTCCAACTCCTCAGAGGGTTTCCTCACTAATGGCCCATACTCACGGGCTACAATTGTCGCCCATGAGTATGGGCCGTCGCACAGGCGCGCACCCCGAACTGTCGCCCGTCGCTGATGTCGCCAGGCGATTGAAAGTTTCAATCGCCTGGCGACAGTTGCCGCCGCACCTCCGCCGCAACTGTCGCTAGTCCGCGTGAGTACGCGGACTAGCGACAGCAACCTACATTGAGAATGCGGAGCTTCCGGCGGGGGAAGGAGGAATGTCGGCGACAGCTTCCGTCGCGCCGCTGGTCCCTCTTCCGCGTGGGTACGCGGAGGGACCTGGCGAGGAGCTGTCGCCGGCCTGTCGCCCACACGCTCACGTGTGCTGGTGACAGGCAACTTTTGCTGCCCGTGAGTATGGGCCATAAGGGCCAGTTCACATTTGCTTTAACAACATATCTTTGCAAACGTAGGAAGTGGATTCTATGTTAGAAATAGGATGTGCTTCCAGTTCATATGCGGATCCGTGTGCCACGGAACGCGAGACGGAACGCAGAGTCCCATGTTGCCACGTTCTCCGGTACCGGATGGGAAAGTGTGTCCAATGAAAGATGATGAGAGCAGACACTGCCCGCTCTCACCAGGCTAATCATCGCATCCACATCGCCCGTTTCACCCACACCTCGTCGCCGCCGTGATGTCATACTCTCACGTGTCCCATCGCCGCTGCTCGGTCCCTTCAAAACAGCCCAGTGACCAGGGGATCTCCATTGAGCTGCAACAGAGCAATGGGAATCCTCAGCAACAGGGAGAATTCTCATTGGTTCATGTTGGACCAATGTAAATCCTCCCTGCCGCTAGGCAGAATTGGCCTGTTGCAGCCTATGGAGAGCCGCATGCATCTGCTGGGCTGTTGAAGTGACCGAACGGCGGTGGGGGAGGGACAGGAGAGCGGCGATGCGTACGGGCAGACGTGATTGAAGCATGACGACGTGCGGGCGCGGAACGGTCGTGTATTTTGTTGCATGCGGATGTAGAATGGACAGTATGTGCCATGCGAATGCGCTTATTCCATTCTGCATCCGCACAAGTGTGAACTGGCCCATAAGGTGCGCACACACCTGTGACGGATGTTACCTGTCAGGGGTCGGGACCTGATCCCCTGGGTGACATTGCTGGGCTGCACACATGTGTCAGCTGTGTAGGCAGGGCCAGATTTACCATAAGGCACTATAGGCTTGTGCCTACAGGCGCCTGATGATGGGAAGTCTCACTCCCTTCCTTCCCTTAGTGCCGCCTTCCTTCCCTATACACAGTGCTGAGCAGAGTGTAACTGAGAGGTTACTCAGCCTGCTCTCTGCATTTCACTGACCAGATCTCCCTTCAGTCAGGGACACCTCTAGCTAATACTGAGGATCCTCTAGCCAGGGGTGTAACAATAGACAAACAGCATTTATATTGCGCTTTTCTCCTGGCGGACTCAAAGCACCAGAGCTGCAGCCATTAGAGCGCACTCTATAGGCAGTAGCAGTGTTAGGCCAGAGCTGCAGCCACTAGGGGGCGCTCTATAGGCAGTAGCAGTGTTAGGCCAGAGCTGCAGCCACTAGGGAGCGCTCTATAGGCAGTAGCAGTGTTAGGCCAGAGCTGCAGCCACTAGGGGGCGCTCTATAGGCAGTAGCAGTGTTAGGCCAGAGCTGCAGCCACTAGGGGACGCTCTATAGGCAGTAGCAGTGTTAGGCCAGAGCTGCAGCCACTAGGGGGCGCTCTATAGGCAGTAGCAGTGTTAGGCCAGAGCTGCAGCCACTAGGGGGCGCTCTATAGGCAGTAGCAGTGTTAGGCCAGAGCTGCAGCCACTAGGGGGCGCTCTATAGGCAGTAGCAGTGTTAGGCCAGAGCTGCAGCCACTAGGGTGTGCTCTATAGGCAGTAGCAGTGTTAGGCCAGAGCTGCAGCCACTAGGGGGAGCTCTATAGACAGTAGCAGTGTTAGGCCAGAGCTGCAGCCACTAGGACGCGCTCTATAGGCAGTAGCAGTGTTAGGCCAGAGCTGCAGCCACTAGGGGGAGCTCTATAGGCAGTAGCAGTGTAAGCCCGGAGCTGCAGCCACTAGGGGGTGCTCTATAGGCAGTAGCAGTGTTAGGCCAGAGCTGCAGCCACTAGGGGGCGCTCTATAGGCAGTAGCAGTGTTAGGCCAGAGCTGCAGCCACTAGAGGGCACGCTATAGGCAGTAGCAGTGTTAGGCCAGAGCTGCAGCCACTAGGGCATGCTCTATAGGCAGTAGCAGTGTTAGGCCAGAGCTGCAGCCACTAGGGGGTGCTCTATAGGCAGTAGCAGTGTTAGGTCAGAGCTGCAGCCACCAGTGGATGCTCTATAGACAATAGCAGTGTTAGGCCAGAGCTGCAGCCACCAAGGGGTGCTCTATAGGCAGTAGCAGTGTTAGGCCAGAGCTGCAGCCACTAGAGGGCACTCTATAGGCAGTAGCAGTGTTAGGCCAGAGCTGCAGCCACTAGGGGGTGCTCTATAGGCAGTAGCAGTGTTAGGTCAGAACTGCAGCCACTAGGGGGTGCTCTATAGGCAGTAGCAGTGTTAGGCCAGAGCTGCAGCCACTAGGGGGTACTCTATAGGCAGTAGCAGTGTTAGGCCAGAGCTGCAGCCACTAGGGGGTGCTCTATAGGCAGTAGCAGTGTTAGGCCAGAGCTGCAGCCACTAGGGGGCGCTCTATAGGCAGTAGCAGTGTTAGGCCAGAGCTGCAGCCACTAGGGGGTGCTCTATAGTCAGTAGAAGTGTTAGGCCAGAGCTGCAGCCACTAGGGGGAGCTCTATAGGCAGTAGCAGTGTTAGGCCAGAGCTGCAGCCACTAGGGGGCGCTCTATAGGCAGTAGCAGTGTTAGGCCAGAGCTGCAGTCACTAGGGGGCGCTCTATAGGCAGTAGCAGTGTTAGGCCAGAGCTGCAGCCACTAGGGGGGGCTCTATAGGCAGTAGCAGTGTTAGGCCACAGCTGCAGCCACTAGGGGACGCTCTGTAGGCAGTAGCAGTGTTAGGCCAGAGCTGCAGCCACTAGGGGGAGCTCTATAAGCAGTAGCAGTGTTAGGCCAGAGCTGCAGCCACTAGGGGGTGATCTATAGGCAGTAGCAGTGTTAGGCCAGAGCTGCAGCCACTAGGGTGAGCTCTATAGGCAGTAGCAGTGTTAGGCCAGAGCTGCAGCCACTAGGGAGCGCTCTATAGGCAGTAGCAGTGTTTGGCCAGAGCTGCAGCCACTAGGGAACACTCTATAGGCATTAGCAGTGTTAGGCCAGAGCTGCAGCCACTAGGGGGAGCTCTATAGGCAGTAGCAGAGTTAGGCCAGAGCTGCAGCCACTAGGGGCGCTCTATAGGCATTAGCAGTGTTAGGCCAGAGCTGCAGCCACTAGGGGGCGCTCTATAGGCAGTAGCAGTGTTAGGCCAGAGCTGCAGCCACTAGGGGGCGCTCTATAGGCAGTAGCAGTGTTAGGCCGGAGCTGCAGCCACTATGGGTGCTCTATAGGCAGTAGCAGCGTTAGGCCAGAGCTGCAGCCACTAGGGGGAGCACTATAGGCAGTAGCAGAGTTAGGCCAGAGCTGCAGCCACTAGGGGATCTCTATAGGCAGTAGCAGTGTTAGGCCAGATTCCGATCACACAGCAATTGTAATCCTAATTCAGTGAATGAGAATCGTGATCGCTCTAATAATGCCACATTCAGCTGGTCAGGGATAGCAATACATTCTGCACAAGGCTATGCTGATAACCGGCGAACTGCAAAACGCTGGAACGCGACAAAACACCCCCCTCCCCCCCTGAATGGAGCCTACACACACCTGTTGTAAGTCGGCAGATAGCGATCGCCTCAGCTGATCATCAGGCGTGTGTACTGCAGGCTGCAGCCCCCGACCCGCAAGAGATCTGCCTGGGGCCCGCATGTCATCCCCCCATCCTCCCCCCGCATAGCAACACCGCGTCACATCACCTACACACAGGCCTGGATTCCCTTGAAGGGCAAGGGAAGTAAGGGAGACTTTACAGCTGGGACAGCCAGTACATTTATGGTGCAGGCAGGGCCGGCCCGCCCATGAGGCGGGGTGAAACTTTTGCCTCAGGCGTCACTTCTGGGGGGGGGGGGGCGGCACTTCTGGGGGGGGCGGCGTAGCAGGAAGTGACGTCAGTGGAGCGCAGGCTGGAACGAGGAAGAGGTGAGTGATCCCCGCCCATTGCCTCTTATAGCTGCAGCCAGCGACGTAACTGTTTAAAGCTGGAGGGGAGCGGAGGACGGGGGACCCAGGTGATGGAAGGGGGGGTCTGACCCCCCTCCCCGCCGCTAGGCCCAATACCCCCTTCCTGCCCGCTATCCCCTCCAGCTCAGGCGGTCCCCCCACACCCACGGCTTGGGGGGGGGAAGCGGGGTTTTCTTTAACGCTTGCCTCAGGCGGCAAAAAGTCTAGGGCCGGGCCTGGGTGCAGGTCAGCAGGGACTTGGAGAGTCACAGAGGGCGGAGTCTAGGGTGCCAGGACATCTGTGCCTATAGGCTCCTGTGATGTAAATCCGGGCCTGCATGCATGGAGGGCAGAGTCTAGGGTGCCAGGACATAGTTACATAGTTACTTTGGTTGAAAAAAGACATACGTCCATCGAGTTCAACCAGTACAAAGTACAACTCCAGCCTGCTCCCTCACATATCCCTGTTGATCCAGAGGAAGGCGAAAAAACCCTTACAAGGTAAAAATTCCTTCCCGACTCCAGATGGCAATCAGATAAAATCCCTGGATCAACATCATTGGCATTACCTAGTAATTGTAGCCATGGATGTCATTCAACGCAAGGAAAGCATCTAAGCCCCCTTTAAATGCAGGTATAGAGTTTGCCATAACGACTTCCTGTGGCAATGCATTCCACATCTTAATCACTCTTACTGTAAAGAACCCTTTCCTAAATAAATGGCTAAAACGTTTTTCCTCCATGCGCAGATCATGTCCTCTAGTCCTTTGAGAAGGCCTAGGGACAAAAAGCTCATCCGCCAAGCTATTATATTGCCCTCTGATGTATTTATACATGTTAATTAGATCTCCTCTAAGGCGTCTTTTCTCTAGACTAAATAAACCCAGTTTATCTAACCTTTCTTGGTAAGTGAGACCTTCCATCCCACGTATCAATTTTGTTGCTCGTCTCTGCACCTGCTCTAAAACTGCAATATCTTTTTTGTAATGTGGTGCCCAGAACTGAATTCCATATTCCAGATGTGGCCTTACTAGAGAGTTAAACAGGGGCAATATTATGCTAGCATCTCGAGTTTTTATTTCCCTGTGCCTATAGGCTTCTGTGATGTAAATCCGGGCCTGCATGCATGGAGGGCGGAGTCTAGGGTGCCGGGACATCTGTGCCTATAGGCTCCTGTGATGTGAATCCTGGCCTGCATGCATGGAGGGCGGAGTCTAGAGTGCCAGGACATCTGTGCCTATAGACTCCTGTGAGGTAAATCCGGGCCTGCATGCATGGAGGGCGGAGTCTAGGGTGCCAGGACATCTGTGCCTATAGGCTCCTGTGATGTAAATCTGGGCCTGCATGCATGGAGGGCGGAGTCTAGGGTGCCAGGATATCTGTGCCTATAGGCTCCTGTGAGGTAAATCCGGGCCTGCATGCATGGAGGGCGGAGTCTAGGGTGCCAGGACATCTGTGCCTATAGGCTCCTGTGATGTAAATCCGGCCTGCATGCATGGAGGGCGGAGTCTAGGGTGCCAGGACATCTGTGCCTATAGGCTCCTGTGATGTAAATCCGGGCCTGCGTGCATGGAGGGCGGAGTCTAGGGTGCCAGGACATCTGTGCCTATAGGCTCCTGTGATGTAAATCCGGGCCTGCATGCATGGAGAGCGGAGTCTAGGCTGCCAGGACATCTGTGCCTATGGGCTCCTGTGATGTAAATTTGGGCCTGCATGCATGGAGGGCGGAGTCTAGGGTGCCAGGACATCTGTGCCTATAAGCTCCTGTGATGTAAATCCGGGCCTGCATGCATGGAGGGCGGAGTCTAGGGTGCCAGGACATCTGTGCCTATAGGCTCCTGTGATGTAAATCCGGGCCTGCATGCATGGAGGGCGGAGTCTAGGGTGCCAGGACATCTGTGCCTATAGGCTCCTGTGATGTAAATCCAGGCCTGCATGCATGGAGGGCGGAGTCTAGGGTGCCGGGACATCTGTGCCTATAGGCTCCTGTGATGTAAATCCAGGCCTGCATGCATGGAGGGCGGAGTCTAGGGTGCCGGGACATCTGTGCCTATAGGCTCCTGTGATGTAAATTTGGGCCTGCATGCATGGAGGGCGGAGTCTAGGGTGCCAGGACATCTGTGCCTATAGGCTCCTGTGATGTAAATCCAGGCCTGCATGCATGGAGGGCGGAGTCTAGGGTGCCGGGACATCTGTGCCTATAGGCTCCTGTGATGTAAATTTGGGCCTGGGCAGATGCGCTCCCCATGTAGTCTATGGTATCTGCTGCAGCCAGACCCCAAGAGACCACCACACTGTCCGTTCCCACTGGCTGTACGTGGTCCGGCTGGCAGCAAATGGGAACCGTGCCTTATTCTCCCCTTCTGGGCTGGTACATGAAAATCCAGCCATCATTTAACTTCTGTGAGCGGTTTCCTGATCAGTGGTGAAATAATCAGAAGGTGCAGCACAATGATTCATGAAAGGCCGGTAACATGGACACACCTGCTGCCACCACAGCACTCTGCCGCTCTTTATGTGAGCAGTGTGCTGTGTGTGCCTGGGAAGGTGCGCTGGGTGTGGTGAGTATACCCTCAGGCTGGTTTCACACTGTATATTGGCTTCAGCGATGTGGGGCGTCACGCCCACTGCACTGCCAAAAACAGGCCTTCGAGGAACACCACGTTAGTACACAGTGTTCCCTGTCTGGCATTTGGCCAAGCAGGAAGTGACATGCGCTTGCGGTCACTTCCTGCTTCGGGTATGTGGAACTGCACGGAAGCTTACTGTAAAAATATGCTTTTATGCATGTGCACTGTGACGTTGTGACGCCAACTTCCGTATAGAAGCCTGCGTTGCCATAGACTAACATGAATTCCGGGCCGACGCAGGTCACCACAGAGGCCACGCGGTAATGTGCGCTAGCGTTACTCCGGGCACTTCCAGCGCAGCGTACCGCAATGTGGGAAGTATGAACTTCTCCATAGGGCTTCATTAGGCTGCGGTAACAGTGCGGCAATTGGCCACAACGCCCCATGCCAGTGTGAAAGGGCCCTCAGAATTCATCTTACATGGCAGATCATTAATAACGGGTTTGATTCACAACACGTCAGGAATTATCTCTTTACTCCCAGGATATACATTTCCATCTTATCCACAAAATATTTTTCAGGACCTAACAACTGAAAACGTAGTAAAAAGCATGTAAAGAAATCATATCAGTCTTGTTTGGAGCATTTCATCCCTTGCAGGGGCCTGAAAGGGTATTTCACTCATAATAAAAACATTTTCTGTGAGAAAACTCAGGAGAAAAGTTATGTGAATAGCGCTCCATTATCTGCTGATCTCATAAATAATCTCTCCTTACAGATGTGCAGAATAATAACTACACTTCGAAATCAATGTCAACAACAAGATGGGGACAGGTGCAGCTATGGGGAGACGCACTGATAATCAATAACCTCAGACTTGTGATCAGTGTGTGTGCAAACTTACTGACCTCACCGGAGACTGGGCTAACCGCTAACCGCTCTCTTCAGTCACATGTTAATTAAGACACAGTAATGATCTAATTGGGGGTTACCACCTGCTCTGGGAGTCAATGCCTTGCTGGCCTAGGGCCACTACACCCAACCCTCACACCATGGAGAATCCAAACCATGGACAATCCAAACCATGGACAATCCAAACCATGGACAATCCAAACCATGGACAATCCAAACCATGGAGAATCCAAACTATGGAGAAAACGAACCATGGAGAATCCAACCTGAGGAGAAAACAAACCATGGAGAATCCAACCTGTGGAGAAAACAAACCATGGAGAATGCAAATCATGGAGAAAACAAACCATGGAGAATCCAACCTATGGAGAAAACTAACCATAGAGAATCCAAACTATGGAGACGCAAACCATGGAGTATACAAACTATGGAGAAAACGAACCATGGACAATCTAACCTGTGGAGAAAACATACCATGGAGAATCCAAACCATGGACAATCCAACCTGTGGAGAATCAACCTGTGGAGAAAACAAACCATGGAGAATCCAAACCATGGAGAATCAAACTGTGGTGAAAACACACCATGGTGAGAATAGACCATAGAAAAAATGAGCATTCTATCTGAGAGGGAAGGGAGGGGAGGAGCACGCTGCAGTGAAGCAGTTTATTTTGGCGCCTGGCGTTGTGCACAGAATCTGGGTGCCATCATAGCAGCAATGCTTTGCTGAGCGCCCCGCGTAACGGTAAGTCGGGGCTCCGGCGGCTGCCAGACTCAGAATTACATCTCCCTCCGAGTTACGACAACTCAGAGGGGGAATAGTATTTAACGCAGGGAGGAGCAGGCTGCAGATATAGGTTTTTTACCATGTGTAAATGCAAAAAATCACATATAGTTTCTAAACTTTTTTTAAATTAAGGTCGTTAGAGTGGCCACTGTATTTGCCTGCCTAAAAATCTGCCTAAGCTTTGGAAAACGCAGCCACTGTATGAGTGGCCTGAAAACATTTTTACCTGCCTAAAACATTGTTCTTGCAGCCACTGGAGGCATTAACAATTGGGCAATTATCTGCTGAATACATTTTTAATTTCATCCACTGTATGAGAGGCCAGATAAGTGACATGTGGCAGACTAATAATAACGATAATGACATAGTGTGTGGCGTGCTGGTGGGGGTGCAGGATTGCTGTGCCTGAGGCCAGGGCAGACAGGAGGCCTGAAATAACTGGCATGCACCAGGCTAGTGCTGTAACCCTGTCTTGATTCGGGAGGATAGTCTCACACTCACAATACGATCAACCCTTATAGACCTTCAGGAGGCGTCTAGTTAAAAATGGCGCCGGCAAAAAAATGGCGCCCCCTTCTGCCCGATATATGTTTAAAACGATATTTATCGTTTTAAAGGTTAAAATAGTGCAGACCTTTTGAACGAAATTTATCGTTTTAAAACTTTTTTTTTTTTGTCCTGCCTAAACGATATTTATCGTTTGAACCCTTGCTTTGCTGCCGTTTGGAAAATATCTGCCCGCCGGCTTTAATGTTTAACAGCGAAGCCCCCTTAAAAGCTAAAAACACCAAATTTGCAGGGAATGTTAAGAAGAAAATTGTGAACAAGAGGAAAACATTTTTTTTCAAAAAGACCTTATAGTTTTTGAGAAAATCGATTTTGAATATTCTTCTTCTGACCGTGGGAAAATTAAACGCCCGCCGACTTTAGCGGTTAATAGCAAAGCCCCTTTAAATGCCAGAAACACCAAATGTGTAGGGAATGTGAAGAAGAATAGTGGGAACACGAAGAAAAAAAAATTGTTCAAAAAGACCTTATAGTTTTTGAGAAAATCGATTTTAAATCTTCAGAGGAAAATGTATCTATTTAAATCGCGTACTGACATTTCCGTGGAAACTTCTTCCGCCGACTTTAGCAGTTAATAGCAAAGTCCCCTTAAATCCTAGCAACACCAAATTTGCAGGATATGTTAAAAAGATACTGGGAAACAATATTTAAAAAAAATTGAATTTTTTTTTTTTTTTTAATTAAATTTTTTAGGTTATGTTCAGAGTGTGGGAAATGTTTTGAAAAAAATGACGTGGGGTCCCCCCTCCCGAGCCTCTGTAACCCCTTGTCTCCCATGCAGGCTGGGATAGCCAGAATGCGGAGCCCCGGCCGACTGGGGCTTCCCACCCTGAGCTATACCAGCCCGCATGGTCCATGGTATGGGGGGGCTTCTGGGGGGGGGGGGTGGCCAAGCCTTCCCCTCCCCCCCGGAGCCCTTGTCCAATCCATGGACAAGGGGCTCTTCCCCACCTCCGGTGCCCCAGGAGGAGGTGGGGGCGACGACTCCCTGGGGGGGGTTCATGGTGGCATCTGGGAGTCCCCTTTAAGAAGGGGAACCCAGATGCCTGCCCCCCTCCCAGGAGAAATGAGTATAGGGGTGCAAAGTACCCCTTACCCATTTCCATAAAGGGTTAAATGAAATAAAAACACAACAACGAGAAAAGTCCTTTAATGTTCTAAATTAACCAGAAATACTTACCTGTACCTTTAAGAAAAAAATCCCACGTCAATCAGGTCCCACGACAGTATCCTCTATCTTGCGACCTTCAGTTACATGTTGATTGAAGATCTCCGCCGCCCCGACGCCACACACGCCGCCTCCGCCGCACTGCTCTTAGCTATACTTAGTATAGCTAAGAGCAAAAAGCATCTTTAAATTTTAGCTCCAATGGTCCCCATTGGTTCCTTAACAGACCAATGGGGATCAGGAGGATCCCCATTGGTCGATAAGGAACCAATGGGGAGCCTTGGAGCCAAAATTTAAAGATACTTTTTGTTCTCAGCTATACTTAGTATAGCTGAGAGTTGCGTCTATGCATCTATATAGACGCATTAGCGCTAGCTGCCGCTGCCCTCCCCCCCGCCTCTCCCCACCTGTCACCCTCACCCATGCTGGCACCCATGGGTGCATTGGGTGCCAGCATGGGTGAGGGTGACAGGTGGGGGGAGGCAGGGAGGGCAGCGGCAGCTAGCGCTAATGCGTCTGTATAGACGCATAGACGCAACTCTCAGCTATACTTAGTATAGCTGAGAGCAGTGCGGCGGAGGCGGCGTGTGTGGCGTCGGGGCGGTGAAGATCTTCAATCAAGATGTATCAGAAGATCGCAAGATAGAGAATACTGTCGTGGGACCTGATTGGCGTGGGATTTTTTTCTTAAAGGTACAGGTAAGTATTTGTGGTTAATTTAGAACATTAAAGGACTTTTCTCGTTGTTGCGTTTTTATTTCATTTAACCCTTTGTGGAAATGGGTAAGGGGTACTTTGTACCCCTATACTCATTTCTCCTGGGAGGGGGGTGGGCATCTGGGGTCCCCTTCTTAAAGGGGACTCCCAGATGCCACCATGAACCCCCCCCAGGAAGTCGTCGGTTAAATGAAATAAAAACACAACCACGAAAAAAGTCCTTTAACCACCCTGGCGTTCTGATAAGATCGCCAGGGCGGCTGCGGGAGGGTTTTTTTTAAATAAAAAAAAAACTATTCCATGCAGCCAACTGAAAGTTGGCTGCATGAAAGCCCACTAGAGGGCGCTCCGGAGGCGTTCTTCCGATCGCCTCCGGCAAGCATAAGTAACAAGGAAGGCTGCAATGAGCAGCCTTCCTTGTTTGGCTTTCCTCGTCGCCATGGCGACGAGCGGAGTGACGTCATGGACGTCAGCCGACGTCCTAACGTCTGCCGCCTCCGATCCAGCCCTTAGCGCTGGCCGGAACTATTTGTTCCGGCTGCGCAGGGCTCAGGCGGCTGGGGGGACCCTCTTTCGCCGCTGCTCGCGGCGGATCGCCGCAGAGCGGCGGCGATCAGGCAGCACACGCGGCTGGCAAAGTGCCGGCTGCGTGTGCTGCTTTTTATTTCATCAAAATCGGCCCAGCAGGGCCTGAGCGGCAGCCTCCGGCGGTGTTGGACGAGCTGAGCTCGTCCACACCGCTCAGGTGGTTAATTTTCTTAATTAACCAGAAATACTCACCTGTACCTTTAAAAAAAATTTCCCACGCCAATATCCACGGTAATTGATCCAACGAACTGTATCCTCTTATGTTGCAATCTTCTATTAAGTTGATTGAAGATCTCCGACGCCCCCCACCCACATAGCAGAGAATGCGTCCTTTCGGACGCATAGCTGCTAGCTCCCGCTGTCTCTCCCCACCTGCCTGCCTGCACCTGTCAACCCGCACCTAGGCTTGCACAAAGTGCACTCATGGGTGCGCTGGGTGTCAGCCTAGGTGGGGGTTGACAGGTGCAGGCAGGTGGGGAGAGACAGCAGCGGGAGTCAGCAGCTTCACGTCCTTCCGAGGACGCATTCTCTGCTATACTAACGGCTCATGAATGAGCCGGATCTTTTTAATGAATCGGTTCTTTTTTTTTATGAATCGACTCATTTTTTTTTTACTTTAAAATCGATTTTCTCAAAAACTATAAGGTCTTTTTTTTTTTCCTCTTGTTCCCACTGTTCTTCTTAACATTCCCAGTAATTTTGGTGTTGATAGCTTTTAAAGGGGCTTTGCAATTAACCATTAAAGTCAGTGGGGGTATATTTTCCCATGGTCAGAAGGAGAATTTACATTGAAACTTTAAAATTGATTTTCTCAAAAACTATAAGGTCTTTTTGAAAAAAAATATTTTCCTCTTATTCCCACTGTTCTTCTTAACATTTTCTGCAAGTTTGGGGTTTCTAGCTTTTAAAGTGGCTTTGCTATTAACTGCTAAAGTCGGCGGGCGCTTAATTTTCCCACGGTCAGAAGGAGTTACTTTAAAATTGATTTTCTCAAAAACTATAAGGTATTTTTGAATTTTTTTTCCCCCCTCTTGTAGTCACTGAAAGATCTCAGGTGTTAGACACCTTGAAACATCTTTTCCATCACTTTTCTAGCCAGCATAAATGTTTCTAGTTTTCAAAGTTCGCCTCCCCATTGAAGTCTATTGCGGTTCGCGAACTTTTATGCGAACCGAACCTTCCATGAAGGTTCGCGAACCCCGTTTGCGAACCGAAAATCGGAGGTTCGCGACATCTCAATCAGGAAGGCAAAGCAATGTGAAATGAAATTAACACCAAAACTCCCTTTTCTCTATTTGCTTTTTCAGCCAATAAAATCCTGGAGAACAGCAAATTTGACTGCACTGATGTGAGCGAGCAGGGGGCACTTGCTTCTTGTCCAGCGGGTGAGTGACCACAGGAGTCTGGGTGTGGCTCAGTACCACAGTGACGGGCCGTGAAGCAGTTGGACTTACAGTGAAACAGTGACAGGATGCCAATATTCTGGCCCAGCTGCAAGGTTTGGGTACTGGTGCTTGAATCTGGCCCCCAAACATTACAGCTACTAAAAAAAAGACTATGGAAACAGAGGGATATGGATGTTTCCTGTTAAACAATACCAGTTGCCTGGCAGTCCTGCTGATCTCTTTGGCTGCAGTAGTTGCTGAATCACACACCTGAAACAAGCATGCAGCTAATCCAGTCTGACTTCAGTCACCTGATCTGCATGCTTGTTCAGGGGCTGTGGCTAAAAGTATTAGAGACACAGGATCAGCAGGATAACCAGGTAACTGGTATCATTTCAAAAGGAAAAATCTCAGTTTAGGTTCCCTTTAAGGAGTAGGACAGAGGCAGCCATAGAGTACGCAGGGCCTGGGGTGAGTGTAATTTGCAGGGCCTAGAGTCATAAGTGTAGGCCATATATGGTACCGTACCACCACGCTCACATGCCTCTAATGCAGTACGCCTTATTATTTTTTAAAAAACAAACAGTTTATTAAAGGAATCATCAGCGAAAAAACGAAAAATCAGCTTTACTCACCTGTTGCTTTCTCCAGCCCCTTGCAGCTGACTGTCCCACGCCGATCCCTCCGCTCTCAGCCACTGTGCTGGGGTCCTCGCATGGTGCAGATGATAACCTCCAGGTCATCCTTACTGTGCCTACTTAAAGCGCTGCTGTCAATCAAGCCGACACCGGCTTACTGTACAGGTGGTAGTAGTTTTGCGCCTGCCCAGTAAGCTGCGGACTATGTGGCCATGATTGACAGCAGTGTTTAACACAGGCGCAGTAAGGACGATCTCGAGGTCGGCCTCTGCACCGTGCGGGGAGACAGGGACGGCGACAGAGAGCGGATCGTTCAGCGTGCGACAGTCGGCTGCAAGGGGCTGGAGAAAGCCCCAGGTGGGTAAAGCTGTTTTTCATTTTTTTCTCTGATGATTCCTTTAAAGGCCTCTAAGCCAACCAATAAAAGAACAATTACTATACATAGTAATCAAAGGCTGATGGTACAACCATTCACCATTACATTACTTATTGTAGTTATTCTAATACTAGCTGATGTCCCGGCGTTGCCCAGGTATGTATTTGGCTGGTGTTGGCTCTGCCCACTTTTTTAACCTTAACACACAATTAATCAATTCACACATCAAGAATGGCAGCAATTTACATATTCCCCTTGAAAATCAACAGGTGAATTCTGATTGGCTTTTGTAGGCTCCACCCACTTTTCTGAATAATATTCCCAGTCACCCAGCGACCAGCTGTGCAAAGTTTAAGAGCCCTGCCAATATCAGTGTAAAGGTGGCCACTAACTGTTCAATTTCTAGCGAGAAATCGTTAGAGCGATCAGAAATTCTGATCGGACGAAAAATCGTTCACTACACCATCAACTAACCAATCTTTGCTTCCTATCTATCACGACCACCAAGAAAATCCAAATTTTCGTTCGACGAAAATTCATTCGGGCGACATTTTTTTTCACTCGTTCATAATCGATTGTGTCCACCAATGGAGATTATTTACAACCAATCCGATCAGAATTTCTGATCGCTCAAACGATTTTTCGCTAGAAATTGGACCGTTAGTGGCCAGCTTAAGAATGGCTGCAGTTTACATTTTCCAGTGAAATTTGTATTTGTCTCTGCCCCCTTTTTGGTTATGGGAATAAAAAGTATCCTATACTTTATTCCAGGTAATGTACTATCTGTGTGCCAAATTTCATTCACATCCGTTCAGCCATTGCTGCGTGATCGAGTAACAAACATCCATACTTTCCCATGTATAATATTAGTCGGATAGTAAGATTGGTTTAGTGGCCAAGAGACATATTAAACATCAGAGGATATTGTAGCCTAAGTATTGCCTGTTTTGGTTGTTTGCAGAATGTGATCTGAGGCTCTATTAGACTGAATGGAGCTACAGATCTCCACTGTAATTATAGTAAGCATCGGAATTGAATCAATAATTGCCACCATTAAAAAATTGAGGATGCCTCTTTATGTACATCTAAATGTGGTGCAGCTCCACAAATCGAGGCCTCATGGTCAGATGATGCCATTCAGGCAGCAATATCAGTCCTTTCCACTAAACCTAAACACTGAAGCACAGTCACATCTCATGTCCCCTGCAGTGATGTAGGCAGGGCCGGTTTAAGCAACAATGGGGCCCCCCAACAGACACCCCGGAACAAAAATCGGCATTAAGGGACCTTTTTTGCAGCTGGTATAGTCAGGGTTTGAAGCCCCAATCGGTCGGAGCTCCACATTCTGGCTACCCCAGCCTGCATGGGGGACAAGGGGTTAAAAAGTTTCAGGAGGGGGGACCCCACATCATTTAAAAAAATAAAAATTCCCACACTCTAAACATAAAAAAAAAATTGGGAAAATAGGAAAAAATGCCAGGGATCTTCATACAGCCATATTACGGCTGTATAGCGATCCCTGGCTAAAGCGCTGCGGCTGCGTATAGACCCCCTGGAAACCCTGTCAGGAAATGTATTGCTCTTTCTTTTGATGCATGTAAAATTACACCACCGTTAGGTTTGCTACTGAAAGTGACATTTACCGCATTTATAAGTATACTTTTTTCCTTTAAAATTTTAAAATCGATTTTCTCAAAATCTATAAGGTCTTTTTGAAAAATTGTTTTTTCCTCTTATTCCCAATGATCTCCTTAACATATCCTGCAGATTTAGGGTTTCTAGCATTTAAGGTGGATTTACTATTAACCGTTAAAGTTGGCGGGTTTTTAAATGTCTATTTTTTTTCCTTTGAAACTTTAACCACTTGACGACCAGTGGATTTCTGTCTGATCTGTGCTGCGTGGGCTCTCCAGCCCGCAGCACAGATCAGGATTATGCCAGGGCGATCAGACTTACCCCCTTTTTTCCCCACTAGGGGGATGTCCTACTGGGGGGGTCTGATCGCCGCCGGCTTGCTGCGCTTTGCGGGGGGGCTCTTCAAAGCCCCCCTCCGCAGCGTTCTCTGCGCTCCGTCCCTCTCCCTCCCCCTCTGAGCTGCGCAGGACGGATATCCATTCTGCGCCTATCATATGCCGGCGATCCCTGGCCAATCAGAGGCCGGGGATCGCCGATCTGCCTTACGGCGCTGCTGCGCAGCAGCGCCGTATGATGTAAACAGCGGGGATTTCTTCCCCGCGTGTTTACATTTTGCCGGCGGCTCTCCGGCTGTTCACAGAGACACCCTCCGTAAATGGACATGGAAAGGCCATGTTTCCATGGAAACCTGCAGACGACCAGTTTACGCCAATCGGCGTTAGCTGGTCGTCAAGAGGTTAAAATCGATTTTCTCAAAAACTGTAAGGTCTTTTTGAAAAAAAAAATGTCCCTCTTGTAGCCACTGGGGGGCGCCCCTACAAGCTCTGGGGACCTGGGGAAATTGCCCCCTTTGCCTCTGTGGTAGCGCCGGCCCTGGATGTAGGAGTAACATGATTTGGCTCATGTAGCAGGGACAAGGGTGTAACGCATGGTCAGGTAACACCAGGCCCATTGCCAGAACGCCAGCAGCTTAGTAATCATCAAACATCTATCTGTCTTTTCCTGTGTATGCTCAATGCTGACTTCTCTTCAAGTTACTGTCTATGCAGAGTTCCCCAACCATTATCTCAAGGCCCACCACCAGTACCGTACATGTTTTGCAGGAAACCACATGCACAGGTGGGATAATCAGTGTCTCAGCAGAGCTGATTACTTACCTGTGTGGATTTCCACAAAACATGCACTGTTGGTGGGCCCTGAGGACAGGGTTGGGGAACACTGGACTCCAGGGGCGTAGCAATAGGGGTTGCAGAGGTAGCGACCGCATCGGGGCCCTTGGGCCAGAGGGGCCCCGGAGGGCCCTCCCTCAACCACAGCATTAGCTCTCTATTGGTCCTGTACTGATAATAATCACTTCTATAGATACTTTGAGTAGTGGTAATCCTTAACAAACTGCTCCCCATCCCCTTCTTGCACCTCTGAAACTGTAGTTGCCCTTGGCAGGTTTTGGTGCGCCGGAACAATTGTTCTGTATAGAGTGCTTGGGGGGCCCCACTGTAAAACTTGCATCGGGGCCCACTGCTCCTTAGCTACGCCACTGCTGGACTCTATAGTGTGTGCAGGTGGCCTGCATGGCGGGATAAGGAGTATTGATAAAGGCACCACAGATCTCTCTAGTGGATAAAAGAAGGCTTCATCAAAATGCTACCTAAAAAAGAAACATCAGACATGAGCTACGGCACTTGCTGGCTTCCTTAGCACAAAGATCATGTTCATTTGAAGGGTCTGTCTATATTGTAATACTTTAGCTGGCTTGGAAACAGTGTTGAGTGAGTCCATCCTGTAACCACAGCAGAGGCATAGCTAGGGTTGTCAGTGCCCGGAGACAAAGACAGTCTTTGCTTCCCCCCCACCCCAACACGTGGACAAAATGTGCATGGCCACACATCAAATGTGGACGTGGTCGTGGGTGGAGTCAAATGCACAAATGCTGTTTAGATAGCCAGATGTATCACCTGACCCGCTAACGATAGCAATATGTTCCATCCTTCCCCCTATTTAGAGAGCTAAATGTGCCGGCTTCCCCTGTTCAGATAGTCAGATCTGTCCCTCTTTAGATAGTGAGGTGTGCCCCCGTTTAGATAGCCAGACGTGTAACAATTTTTCTACTGCTGTTAAAGGGGAACTGAAGAGAGAGGTATATGGAGGCTGTCATGTTTATTTCCTTTTAGACAATACCAGTTGCCCTGGCAGCCCTGCTGATCCTCTGCCTCTAATACTATTAACCATAGCCCCTGAACAAGCATGTAGCAGATCAGGTGTTTCAGTGGTTCAGACTTATAAGTCAGATCTGACAAGACTAGCTGCATGCTTGTTTCTGGTTTTAATCAGATACTACTGCAGAGAAATAGACCAGCAGGGCTGCCAGGCAACTGGTATTGATTAAAAGGAAATAAACATGACAGCCTCCATATACCTCTCTCTTCAGTTCCCCTTTAACAGTGGTGTAGCGAAGGAGATGTGGGCCCCATTGCAAGTTATACATTGGGGCCCCTAAGCTCTCTATACCTAACAATTGATAGAGCCCACCATAACCACACCAAGGACACCAAAGATCACCACAGTGTCAGAGGTGCAAGAAGGGGATGGGAAACAATGTGCATCTATAGAAGTCATTTATCAGCACAGGATCAATAAAGAGCTAATACTGTGGTTGAGGGTGGGGCCCCTCTATACCAAGGGCCCCGATGTGGTCGCTACCTCTGCACCCCTATTGCTATGCCCCTGGCTGTTAACACTTCTGCACTCCTCTGCAGAGGCAGGGAGAGAAGCATTTTGGGCAGCCAGCGATTCACCTCTCACGCATGTGGGGCTGCAGTGGCGGTGCTGAGCCCCCTTACAGTGCTGCGCCCATGGACATGTGCCCCCCCCCCCCCCATAGCTACTTCTCTGAACCACAGACCAGTCTTCTTTGAGTGTCACCAGAGCAAGCTGTAAGAGATAACAATGACCTGACCACAGCTCTCATCTTATCTCAAGCTTACAAGAAATGTTTCTTTATATTGACTCCCTTATTACTGAAGAGCAGATCTGCCAGCTTCTATTCTATCCATGTTGGGATCAGGGTCATACTCATAGTGTCGCTGACTTGGTCAGATGAGGAAGGTCACCTGTCCACTCACCATCTCATGTAAAAGACCCCCTCTCAGGCTGACCGATGAGGCACTTCCAGGTCGGCTCTGGGTCGGCAGTATGCGCAGGCACTTACCTGGCGCACACATCCTTGCACATGCGCATGACGTCAGTGGTAACGTCATGTGCAGAGCGCTCCTGGCTGCACGCGATCAAAGACGTGCACCGCCATGTCAGCGCCTGAGGCTGAGCTGACCAGCAGGAGAGCCCCTCAGTCAGCCTGGGGAGGGGGGTTCTGGTGAACAGAGCCAGGCGCTGGGCCTAGGGCAATTACCCCACTCGCCCCCTATTGGCTGCCTCTGGGTAAGGTACAAGAAGACAGTATTTGGAAATCAGGAAAAGGTTAGAGGTCAGGGGGGAGCCTATGCTGGAGGGGGAGCTTAGGGTGAAGTGTGTAGATAAGGTTTACATTAGGAACAAAGGTTAAATATAGGTATCAGAAAATTATAATGAAGGGAAGAGGTTAGGATTAGGCTTCAGGAAGAGGTTAGGATTAGGCTTCAGGAAGGGGTTAGGATTAGGCTTCAGGAAGGGGTTAGGATTAGGCTTCAGGAAGGGGTTAGGATTAGGCTTCAGAAAGAGGTTAGGATTAGGCTTCAGGAAGAGGTTAGGATTAGGCTTCAGGAAGAGGTTAGGATTAGGCTTCAGGAAGGGGTTAGGATTAGGCTTCAGGAAGAGGTTAGGATTAGGCTTCAGGAAGGGGTTAGGATTAGGCTTCAGGAAGGGGTTAGGATTAGGCTTCAGGAAGGGGTTAGGATTAGGCTTCAGGAAGGGGTTAGGGTTAGGCTTCAGGAAGGGGTTAGGATTAGGCTTCAGGAAGAGGTTAGGATTAGGCTTCAGGAAGAGGTTAGGATTAGGCTTCAGGAAGGGGTTAGGATTAGGCTTCAGGAAGGGGTTAGGATTAGGCTTCAGGAAGGGGTTAGGATTAGGCTTCAGGAAGGGGTTAGGATTAGGCTTCAGGAAGGGGTTAGGATTAGGCTTCAGGAAGAGGCTAGGATTAGGCTTCAGGAAGGGGTTAGGATTAGGCTTCAGGAAGAGGTTAGGTCTAGGCTTCAGGAAGGGGTTAGGATTAGGCTTCAGGAAGAGGTTAGGATTAGGCTTCAGGAAGAGGTTAGGATTAGGCTTCAGGAAGGGGTTAGGATTAGGCTTCAGGAAGGGGTTAGGATTAGGCTTCAGGAAGGGGTTAGGATTAGGCTTCAGGAAGGGGTTAGGGTTAGGCTTCAGGAAGGGGTTAGGATTAGGCTTCAGGAAGAGGTTAGGATTAGGCTTCAGGAAGAGGTTAGGATTAGGCTTCAGGAAGGGGTTAGGATTAGGCTTCAGGAAGGGGTTAGGATTAGGCTTCAGGAAGGGGTTAGGATTAGGCTTCAGGAAGGGGTTAGGATTAGGCTTCAGGAAGAGGTTAGGATTAGGCTTCAGGAAGGGGTTAGGATTAGGCTTCAGGAAGGGGTTAGGATTAGGCTTCAGGAAGAGGTTAGGATTAGGCTTCAGGAAGGGGTTAGGATTAGGCTTCAGGAAGGGGTTAGGATTAGGCTTCAGGAAGGGGTTATGATTAGGCTTCAGGAAGGGGTTAGGATTAGGGTTAGGGTCAGGAAGGGGTTAGGATTAGGCTTCAGGAAGAGGTTAGGATTAGGCTTCAGGAAGAGGTTAGGCTTCAGGAAGGGGTTAGGATTAGGCTTCAGGAAGGGGTTAGGATTAGGCTTCAGGAAGGGGTTAGGATTAGGCTTCAGGAAGAGGTTAGGATTAGGCTTCAGGAAGAGGTTAGGATTAGGCTTCAGGAAGGGGTTAGGATTAGGCTTCAGGAAGAGGTTAGGATTAGGCTTCAGGAAGAGGTTAGGATTAGGCTTCAGGAAGAGGTTAGGATTAGGCTTCAGGAAGGGGTTAGGATTAGGCTTCAGGAAGGGGTTAGGATTAGGCTTCAGGAAGGGGTTAGGATTAGGCTTCAGGAAGAGGTTAGGATTAGGCTTCAGGAAGGGGTTAGGATTAGGCTATAGAAAGGGGTTAGGATTAGGCTTCAGGAAGGGGTTAGGATTAGGCTTCAGGAAGGGGTTAGGATTAGGCTTCAGGAAGAGGTTAGGATTAGGCTTCAGGAAGGGGTTAGGATTAGGCTTCAGGAAGAGGTTAGGATTAGGCTTCAGGAAGGGGTTAGGATTAGGCTTCAGGAAGGGGTTAGGATTAGGCTTCAGGAAGGGGTTAGGATTAGGGTTAGGGTTAGGGTCAGGAAGGGGTTAGGATTAGGCTTCAGGAAGAGGTTAGGATTAGGCTTCAGGAAGAGGTTAGGCTTCAGGAAGGGGTTAGGATTAGGCTTCAGGAAGGGGTTAGGATTAGGCTTCAGGAAGGGGTTAGGATTAGGCTTCAGGAAGAGGTTAGGATTAGGCTTCAGGAAGGGGTTAGGATTAGGCTTCAGGAAGGGGTTAGGATTAGGCTTCAGGAAGGGGTTAGGATTAGGCTTCAGGAAGAGGTTAGGATTAGGCTATAGAAAGGGGTTAGGATTAGGCTTCAGGAAGGGGTTAGGATTAGGCTTCAGGAAGGGGTTAGGATTAGGCTTCAGGAAGGGGTTAGGATTAGGCTATAGGAAGGGGTTAGGATTAGGCTTCAGGAAGGGGTTAGGATTAGGCTTCAGGAAGAGGTTAGGATTAGGCTTCAGGAAGAGGTTAGGATTAGGCTTCAGGAAGAGGTTAGGATTAGGCTTCAGGAAGGGGTTAGGATTAGGCTTCAGGAAGAGGTTAGGATTAGGCTTCAGGAAGAGGTTAGGATTAGGCTTCAGGAAGGGGTTAGGATTAGGCTTCAGGAAGGGGTTAGGATTAGGCTTCAGGAAGGGGTTAGGATTAGGCTTCAGGAAGGGGTTAGGATTAGGCTTCAGGAAGGGGTTAGGATTAGGCTTCAGGAAGGGGTTAGGATTAGGCTTCAGGAAGAGGCTAGGATTAGGCTTCAGGAAGAGGTTAGGATTAGGCTTCAGGAAGGGGTTAGGATTAGGCTTCAGGAAGAGGCTAGGATTAGGCTTCAGGAAGGGGTTAGGATTAGGCTTCAGGAAGAGGTTAGGTCTAGGCTTCAGGAAGGGGTTAGGATTAGGCTTCAGGAAGAGGTTAGGATTAGGCTTCAGGAAGGGGTTAGGATTAGGCTTCAGGAAGGGGTTAGGATTAGGCTTCAGGAAGGGGTTAGGGTTAGGCTTCAGGAAGGGGTTAGGATTAGGCTTCAGGAAGAGGTTAGGATTAGGCTTCAGGAAGAGGTTAGGATTAGGCTTCAGGAAGGGGTTAGGATTAGGCTTCAGGAAGGGGTTAGGATTAGGCTTCAGGAAGAGGTTAGGATTAGGCTTCAGGAAGGGGTTAGGATTAGGCTTCAGGAAGGGGTTAGGATTAGGCTTCAGGAAGGGGTTAGGATTAGGCTTCAGGAAGGGGTTATGATTAGGCTTCAGGAAGGGGTTAGGATTAGGCTTCAGGAAGGGGTTAGGATTAGGCTTCAGGAAGGGGTTAGGATTAGGGTTAGGGTTAGGGTCAGGAAGGGGTTAGGATTAGGCTTCAGGAAGAGGTTAGGATTAGGCTTCAGGAAGAGGTTAGGCTTCAGGAAGGGGTTAGGATTAGGCTTCAGGAAGGGGTTAGGATTAGGCTTCAGGAAGAGGTTAGGATTAGGCTTCAGGAAGAGGTTAGGATTAGGCTTCAGGAAGGGGTTAGGATTAGGCTTCAGGAAGAGGTTAGGATTAGGCTTCAGGAAGAGGTTAGGATTAGGCTTCAGGAAGGGGTTAGGATTAGGCTTCAGGAAGGGGTTAGGATTAGGCTTCAGGAAGAGGTTAGGATTAGGCTTCAGGAAGGGGTTAGGATTAGGCTATAGAAAGGGGTTAGGATTAGGCTTCAGGAAGGGGTTAGGATTAGGCTTCAGGAAGGGGTTAGGATTAGGCTTCAGGAAGGGGTTAGGATTAGGCTTCAGGAAGAGGTTAGGATTAGGCTTCAGGAAGGGGTTAGGATTAGGCTTCAGGAAGGGGTTAGGATTAGGCTTCAGGAAGGGGTTAGGGTTAGGGTTAGGGTCAGGAAGGGGTTAGGATTAGGCTTCAGGAAGAGGTTAGGATTAGGCTTCAGGAAGAGGTTAGGCTTCAGGAAGGGGTTAGGATTAGGCTTCAGGAAGGGGTTAGGATTAGGCTTCAGGAAGGGGTTAGGATTAGGCTTCAGGAAGAGGTTAGGATTAGGCTTCAGGAAGAGGTTAGGATTAGGCTTCAGGAAGGGGTTAGGATTAGGCTTCAGGAAGGGGTTAGGATTAGGCTTCAGGAAGGGGTTAGGATTAGGCTTCAGGAAGAGGTTAGGATTAGGCTTCAGGGAGAGGTTAGGATTAGGCTTCAGGAAGGGGTTAGGATTAGGCTTCAGGAAGAGGTTAGGATTAGGCTTCAGGAAGAGGTTAGGATTAGGCTTCAGGAAGGGGTTAGGATTAGGCTTCAGGAAGGGGTTAGGATTAGGCTTCAGGAAGGGGTTAGGATTAGGCTTCAGGAAGGGGTTAGGATTAGGCTTCAGGAAGAGGTTAGGATTAGGCTTCAGGAAGAGGTTAGGATTAGGCTTCAGGAAGGGGTTAGGATTAGGCTTCAGGAAGAGGTTAGGATTAGGCTTCAGGAAGGGGTTAGGATTAGGCTTCAGGAAGAGGTTAGGATTAGGCTTCAGGAGGAGGTTAGGATTAGGCTTCAGGAAGAGGTTAGGATTAGGCTTCAGGAAGGGGTTAGGATTAGGCTTCAGGAATGGGTTAGGATTGGGCTTCAGGAAGAGGTTAGGATTAGGCTATAGGAAGGGGTTAGGATTAGGCTATAGGAAGGGGTTAGGATTAGGCTTCAGGAAGAGGTTAGGATTAGGCTATAGGAAGGGGTAAGGATTAGGCTTCAGGAAGAGGTTAGGATTAGGCTTCAGGAAGAGGTTAGGATTAGGCTTCAGGAAGGGGTTAGGATTAGGCTTCAGGAATGGGTTAGGATTGGGCTTCAGGAAGAGGTTAGGATTAGGCTATAGGAAGGGGTTAGGATTAGGCTATAGGAAGGGGTTAGGATTAGGCTTCAGGAAGAGGTTAGGATTAGGCTATAGGAAGGGGTTAGGATTAGGCTATAGGAAGGGGTTAGGATTAGGCTTCAGGAAGAGGTTAGGATTAGGCTATAGGAAGGGGTAAGGATTAGGCTTCAGGAAGGGGTTAGGATTAGGCTTCAGGAAGGGGTTATGATTGGGCTTCAGGAAGGGGTTATGATTAGGCTTCAGGAAGAGGTTAGGATTAGGCTTCAGGAAGGGGTTAGGATTAGGCTTCAGGAAGGGGTTAGGATTAGGCTTCAGGAAGGGGTTAGGATTAGGCTTCAGGAAGAGGTTAGGATTAGGCTTCAGGAAGGGGTTAGGATTAGGCTATAGGAAGGGGTTAGGATTAGGCTTCAGGAAGGGGTTAGGATTAGGCTATAGGAAGGGGTTAGGATTAGGCTTCAGGAAGGGGTTAGGATTAGGCTTCAGGAAGAGGTTAGGATTAGGCTTCAGGAAGAGGTTAGGATCAGGCTTCAGGAAGGGGTTAGGATTAGGCTATAGGAAGGGGTTAGGATTAGGCTTCAGGAAGGGGTTAGGATTAGGCTTCAGGAAGGGGTTAGGATTAGGCTTCAGGAAAGGGTTAGGATTAGGCTATAGGAAGGGGTTAGGATTAGGCTTCAGGAAGGGGTTAGGATTAGGCTTCAGGAAGGGGTTAGGATTAGGCTTCAGGAAGAGGTTAGGATTAGGCTTCAGGAAGAGGTTAGGATTAGGCTTCAGGAAGGGGTTAGGATTAGGCTATAGGAAGGGGTTAGGATTAGGCTTCAGGAAGGGGTTAGGATTAGGCTATAGGAAGGGGTTAGGATTAGGCTTCAGGAAGAGGTTAGGATTAGGCTATAGGAAGGGGTTAGGATTAGGCTTCAGGAAGGGGTTAGGATTAGGCTTCAGGAAGGGGTCAGGATTGGGCTTCAGGAAGAGGTTAGGATTAGGCTTCAGGAAGGGGTTAGGATTGGGCTTCAGGAAGAGGTTAGGATTAGGCTTCAGGAAGGGGTTAGGATTAGGCTTCAGGAAGGGGTTAGGATTAGGCTTCAGGAAGGGGTTAGGATTAGGCTTCAGGAAGGGGTTAGGCTTCAGGAAGGGGTTAGGATTAGGCTTCAGGAAGAGGTTAGGATTAGGCTTCAGGAAGGGGTTAGGATTAGGCTTCAGGAAGGGGTTAGGATTAGGCTTCATGAAGGGGTTAGGATTAGGCTTCAGGAAGGGGTTAGGCATGGAGAATATTGATAGGCATGAAACGCTTGGGGAGGGTTAGGCCATGCATGTCTTGTGGGTGCTGTTATACCCGACTCACTGTGTATTCTCTCTGTGCTCAGATCTCACCCCCATGTCGTGCTCCTGCGGCTCGGCCTGTGGCTCCTGGGACATCCGGAATAAGAACACCTGTCACTGTCAGTGCGTAAACATCGACTGGACAATGGCCCACTGCTGCAAGCTTACCTATAAGCAGGGCTAAGCGTGACTGACCTGACCACACCTGGCCAGAAGATCATCTCACTGAAGACCATGCAGAAGAAATAAATCTATCATACAGAATCCTGTACGCGTTGTGTCATCATTACTCATCACTCAGTTCTGCAAAGTATAATGAGAAGTAGCCAAAGCTGTCAGCGTGTTACGTGTTACATGTCCTGCCAGGAGGCCCCCTCTTGTCTCCCTCGTCATGTCACTATCATACGTGAGACCTGACTGTGAGCACAAGGTGTGGGGCCTCCAAGATGTCCTCCATCACCTCTCCCAGCCACACCACTGTGTGACATCTCCAGCAATCCCTCCACCTCTCCTGTATCCATTACTGGAACATCCTCCTGAGTGTGGCCTACCTGAACCGACTCCACTTCAAACCATGTTCAACTCTGCAATATCAGGTTTGGATAGGCACATCTTGCCGTGGATGATTGGGTGCTCAGCCTTGATGCAGAAGTAACATCAATCCAGTATAAGCAATTCAAGTTCGGGTGGCACACCAGTATCAATATTCCAAGCAGTTTTATTGCATGCACAACATGACAATTGTTTCGGGGCCACGGAGGGTCCCCTTCATCAGATAAAGTGCACTTTATCTTATGAAGGGGACCCTTCGTAGCCCCAAAACAATTGTCATGTTGTGCATGCAATAAAACTGCTTGGAATATTGATACTGGTGTGCCACCCGAACTTGAATTGCATGTTCAACTCTGAGGAACCCACTTACCTTTCTGCTTGCTCTTCCAAGTCCACACCCCTTGGCCATTCCCTCCACTGGCCACTCCCCTCGGCCATCCCCTCCATTGGCCACTCCCCTCAGCCATTCCCTCCACTGGCCACTCCCCTCGGTCATTCCCTCCACTGGCCGCTTCCCTAGGCCAGTGGTTCTCAACCTAGTGTCTGCGGACCCCTGAAGGTACATCAGCACCTGTCAGGGGTCCCCTAGGGGCCAAAAACAGAATGGCGGATCTTGCCTCCCAGGAGAGAAGTGGCAGGCAGTGTCCGCAGCAAGGGGCGCTTTAACTTACATGATCCTGTTCCAGCACGGACGCCTCTCAACGCTCTTCTCCTGTCGCCGCCTTGCATCCTTTCTCCATGGTTCCCTGGCCCCCTTACATCTGAATCCATCTCTGGTCAAAGGTGCCACCGGAAGTAACCATGGCGGTAGGCCACGGCAAGAAGAGGAGAGCGCGGGGAGAGGAGGAGAGCGCGCCGCAGCATCACTGCTGAATATGCAAATCATCCTTTATTGATGACAAGCTGACACATCATTGCATTCCAGCAGTTCTGGGGGTGTGGCCAGCTTACAGGGACAACAATGGGTGATTTGTATATTCAGCAGTGATGCATTGTTGGAGACATCATATGCTCACTCCAACCTGAGTTATTGCAAATTCTTTCTGTTATAAGTAGGCAAACTTTTATTTTTCCTAACATTTTAGTAAGAGGTTTTTTTGGTCCATTGTAGCCCCTCACACATTCCTGGAAGTTCTGGTTCACCAGGAGCTTGCTGGTTAGTCTGTACCTCTGGGAGTTTCAAGTCCTACACCATAGAGCCACATTAATCCATGCCATGCACTGATGAGGATCAACCAGTCAGAAACAGTCTGTATGCATGTTGGATTATTATGGCTCTGTATAAATTAACAAGCCGACACATCATTGCATTCCAGCGGTTCTGGAGGTGTGTTTAGCTTCTAATGGTACAATGGTTAATTTGCACATACTCAGCAGTGATGCTCTGGGAGACATCTCAAGCTCACTCCAACCTGAATTATCACAAATACTTTCTGTTTCAAGACACTTTTGTTTTGCTCTGAAAGATAAACAAAAGCATAATAATCTTTATAGAAAAACATTTATTTGTTACAGCCGATAGAAATCCTGTAATAAATCTGCAGCGTGTCTACTTCCTGCTTTCAAGGAAGCAGACATAGGGCTTGAGTCACAAAGCCGTGCTAACCTACATAGCACCTTTGGGTGTGATAAGCAGGGTGCTAAGTAGGTTAGTACCGGTTTGTAAATCACATCGCACACAAAGTTCCGCGTGCAAAACTTTGCGTGCGCACAGCGCGGTGTGTGCGAAACGTCACATAGAGGTGAATGGGCACTTCGCGCACACCATGCTGCGCGCGCGCAAAACTTTACATGTGATCAGAACTGATCATGCCTAAACTTAGTTTACTAATTACAACAGAGAGAAAATGTGTGCATCAACCAAGTGAACCTGACAAATCTGGCTTTGCAAATTTGGCCTATTGGCTAATCACAAGACATTGCTCATGCAAATAAGCATTTGCTTTCGCATGCCTAAATATGCAGGGTCAAAAACCAAAACCGCAAAACAATCGCCCTGCGGGAATTAGTTCATGCTATACAGCACTATCCAGGGGCGCCACGAGGAGGCTTCCCATTGCCCCCCTTTGCCCTCCCCGTGGCACTCCTGGATAGTGCTGTATAGCATGAACTAATTCCCACAGGGCAACCGCTTCGCGGTATTAGTTTTTGACCCTGCAAAGTTTGGCATGCGAAAGCAGATGCATTTCTGCATGAGCATGTCTCATGATAAGCCATTTTAGCCAGATTTGCACAGCCAGACTTGTAAGGGTTAAGCTTGGTGTAGAGCACGCATACATTTTCTTGTGGTTTAGCTAAACTTAGTTTAGGCGTGATAAGGGGCTTATCACAAGCATGCTAACAGTTAGCATGGCTTTGTGAATCAAGCCCACAGGGTTAACATCCTGTGTCTACAAAATTAGCTGCTCTGCCAAGGCAGCGAGCTGACATAGCTGGGAGGTCAAATTACAGTTGTGATTAGTATTAGATGAGGGTAATTTAGACAGGCTTAACTCTCTAAATGTCAGTGTGAATGAAGAGAATAGCAGCGCTTGCACCTTCCTTCCAGTATATGAAGCTTTATTCCATTTCAAAAATGGAAAATGAACCAGGATAGAAAGGACCAGCGTGGTTTGAATTATAAAACAACATATTTTTCGTATGAAATCTTTATGGTATGCGTGACTAGGGGTGTGATGGGGCGGGATCAGGGGTGTGGCAGGGGCATGGCTTAACTGTCCCTCTTTCTCATCTCAAAAAGTTGGGAGGTATGACCAAACCAGGGTCGGCGCTGCCATTTAGGCAAAGGGGGCAATTGCCCCAGGGCCCCGCCTGCTGCCCCCTCCCCCTTCTCTGCCACAAACCGTGGCTTCAATCCAGCATAGACTGGGGCACATAATTTGTCAAGCAGGGGAAGCAGAGAGGTGGGGGAGATGCTAGGAGAGAGCAGTACAACAGATCCAGCACCGTCCCCTGGTGCTTCACACTGAGCACAGATGAAAGCAGGCACTGCACACATCAGCAGGCTGGATCACACGCAGCAGCTCGGGAGGGAAGCCAGGGAGCTGCTGATTCTTCTTCCATTCCTGCACACATCAGCAGGCTGGATCACACGCAGCAGCTCGGGAGGGAAGCCAGGGAGCTGCTGATTCTTCTTCCATTCCTGCACACATCAGCAGGCTGGATCACACGCAGCAGCTCGGGAGGGAAGCCAGGGAGCTGCTGATTCTTCTTCCATTCCTGCACACATCAGCAGGCTGGATCACACGCAGCAGCTCAGGAGGGAAGCCAGGGAGCTGCTGATTCTTCTTCCATTCCTGCACACATCAGCAGGCTGGATCACACGCAGCAGCTCGGGAGGGAAGCCAGGGAGCTGCTGATTCTTCTTCCATTCCTGCACACATCAGCAGGCTGGATCACACGCAGCAGCTCGGGAGGGAAGCCAGGGAGCTGCTGATTCTTCTTCCATTCCTGCACACATCAGCAGGCTGGATCACACGCAGCAGCTCGGGAGGGAAGCCAGGGAGCTGCTGATTCTTCTTCCATTCCTGCACACATTAGCAGGCTGGATCACACGCAGCAGCTCGGGAGGGAAGCCAGGGAGCTGCTGATTCTTCTTTCATTCCTGCACACATCAGCAGGCTGGATCACACGCAGCAGCTCGGGAGGGAAGCCAGGGAGCTGCTGATTCTTCTTCCATTCCTGCACACATCAGCAGGCTGGATCACACGCAGCAGCTCGGGAGGGAAGCCAGGGAGCTGCTGATTCTTCTTCCATTCCTGCACACATCAGCAGGCTGGATCACACGCAGCAGCTCGGGAGGGAAGCCAGGGAGCTGCTGATTCTTCTTCCATTCCTGCACACATCAGCAGGCTGGATCACACGCAGCAGCTCGGGAGGGAAGCCAGGGAGCTGCTGATTCTTCTTCCATTCCTGCACACATTAGCAGGCTGAATCACACGCAGCAGCTCGGGAGGGAAGCCAGGGAGCTGCTGATTCTTCTTCCATTCCTGCACACATCAGCAGGCTGGATCACACGCAGCAGCTCGGGAGGGAAGCCAGGGAGCTGCTGATTCTTCTTCCATTCCTGCACACATTAGCAGGCTGGATCACACGCAGCAGCTCGGGAGGGAAGCCAGGGAGCTGCTGATTCTTCTTCCATTCCTGCACACATTAGCAGGCTGAATCACACGCAGCAGCTCGGGAGGGAAGCCAGGGAGCTGCTGATTCTTCTTCCATTCCTGCACACATTAGCAGGCTGAATCACACGCAGCAGCTCGGGAGGGAAGCCAGGGAGCTGCTGATTCTTCTTCCATTCCTGCACACATCAGCAGGCTGGATCACACGCAGCAGCTCGGGAGGGAAGCCAGGGAGCTGCTGATTCTTCTTCCATTCCTGCACACATTAGCAGGCTGAATCACACGCAGCAGCTCGGGAGGAAAGCCAGGGAGCTGCTGATTCTTCTTCCATTCCTGCACACATCAGCAGGCTGGATCACACGCAGCAGCTCGGGAGGGAAGCCAGGGAGCTGCTGATTCTTCTTCCATTCCTGCACACATCAGCAGGCTGGATCACACGCAGCAGCTCGGGAGGGAAGCCAGGGAGCTGCTGATTCTTCTTCCATTCCTGCACACATTAGCAGGCTGAATCACACGCAGCAGCTCGGGAGGGAAGCCAGGGAGCTGCTGATTCTTCTTCCATTCCTGCACACATCAGCAGGCTGGATCACACGCAGCAGCTCGGGAGGGAAGCCAGGGAGCTGCTGATTCTTCTTCCATTCCTGCACACATTAGCAGGCTGGATCACACGCAGCAGCTCGGGAGGGAAGCCAGGGAGCTGCTGATTCTTCTTCCATTCCTGCACACATTAGCAGGCTGGATCACACGCAGCAGCTCGGGAGGGAAGCCAGGGAGCTGCTGATTCTTCTTCCATTCCTGCACACATCAGCAGGCTGGATCACACGCAGCAGCTCGGGAGGGAAGCCAGGGAGCTGCTGATTCTTCTTCCATTCCTGCACACATCAGCAGGCTGGATCACACGCAGCAGCTCGGGAGGGAAGCCAGGGAGCTGCTGATTCTTCTTCCATTCCTGCACACATTAGCAGGCTGGATCACACGCAGCAGCTCGGGAGGGAAGCCAGGGAGCTGCTGATTCTTCTTCCATTCCTGCACACATTAGCAGGCTGGATCACACGCAGCAGCTCGGAAGGGAAGCCAGGGAGCTGCTGATTCTTCTTCCATTCCTGTACACATCAGCAGGCTGGATCACACGCAGCAGCTCGGGAGGGAAGCCAGGGAGCTGCTGATTCTTCTTCCATTCCTGCACACATCAGCAGGCTGGATCACACGCAGCAGCTCGGGAGGGAAGCCAGGGAGCTGCTGATTCTTCTTCCATTCCTGCACACATGGGGCCTGATTTAGGGCTGGTTCAGACGGACGCTTGCAGAGCCAGCGTTCGGGGCTTGGTGTTAAACGCTCCCATTCAAGTGAATGGGAGCGTTTGTACCAAGCTTTGAAGCGTGTTTGCACAAACGCGGTGTTCGGGTCCCGATTTTCCCTGGCGTTCAAGGAGCCCCTGGAAGCTACATGTAGCTTCCAGGGGTGGTTAACCGCGACGGCTAATGTCCCCCTAGGGGAAGAAAAAACGCGACCGCATCCGAACGCAACGCGAACGCTGCTGAAAGCCCGCAACCGAACACGACGCCTCCAAACGTCCGTCTGAACCAGCCCTTACTAAAGTGTGTGTTAGTGCTATCACAGCAGTTATCACGTGATAACTGCTATCACATATCATAGTACTTATCATGTGATAACTGCTGTACTTATCCTGCTGTATTGAATGAAGCCCGTGATGTAAGCTGACACCTCTATCAATGCTGCTGCTCCTGCCCCAGGCACCTATCAGTACAGAAGTACTTGCACTCTATATGGCGGCTCCTCTTCTCACACTGCAAACCTTGTGCCCCCTGAGCACCTCATGCCACCCATCCCAAGTCACTAGTGCAGCTGCACATGGTACCCAGGTAGGTGGCACTTCCCAGTCCCATTACACACAGTTTTATATCCCCCAGCACTATAATCACCTATGTGCACACTGCCTCAGCGTCCTTGGTCCCTCTGTGTGTCATGTCCCAAGTCACAGTGCTGGGAAGTGCCCTTGGTCCCTCTGTGTGCCATGTCCCAAGTCACAGTGCTGGGAAGTGCCCTTGGTCCCTCTGTGTGCCATGTCCCAAGTCACAGTGCTGGGAAGTGCCCTTGGTCCCTCTGTGTGCCATGTCCCAAGTCACAGTGCTGGGAAGTGCCCTTGCTCCCTCTGTGTGCCATGTCACAAGTCACAGTGCTGGGAAGTGCCCTTGGTCCCTCTGTGTGCCATGTCCCAAGTCCCAGTGCTGGGAAGTGCCCTTGCTCCCTCTGTGTGCCATGTCCCAAGTCACAGTGCTGGAAAGTGCCCTTGCTCCCTCTGTGTGCCATGTCCCAGGTCACAGTGCTGGGAAGTGCCCTTGGTCCCTCTGTGTGCCATGTCCCAAGTCACAGTGCTGGAAAGTGCCCTTGGTTCCTCTGTGTGCCATGTCCCAAGTCACAGTGCTGGGAAGTGCCCTTGCTCCCTCTGTGTGCCATGTCACAAGTCACAGTGCTGGGAAGTGCCCTTGGTCCCTCTGTGTGCCATGTCACAAGTCACAGTGCTGGCAAGTGCCCTTGGTCCCTCTGTGTGCCATGTCCCAAGTCACAGTGCTGGGAAGTGCCCTTGGTCCCTCTGTGTGCCATGTCCCAAGTCACAGTGCTGGGAAGTGCCCTCGGTCCCTCTGTGTGCCATGTCCCAAGTCACAGTGCTGGGAAGTGCTTTTGCTCCTTTTGTGTGCCATGTCCCAAGTCACAGTGCTGGGAAGTGCCCTTGGTCCCTCTGTGTGCCATGTCACAAGTCACAGTGCTGGGAAGTGCCCTTGGTCCCTCTGTGTGCCATGTCCCAAGTCACAGTGCTGGAAAGTGCCCTTGGTTCCTCTGTGTGCCATGTCCCAAGTCACAGTGCTGGGAAGTGCCCTTGCTCCCTCTGTGTGCCATGTCACAAGTCACAGTGCTGGAAAGTGCCCTTGGTCCCTCTGTGTGCCATGTCACAAGTCACAGTGCTGGGAAGTGCCCTTGGTCCCTCTGTGTGCCATGTCCCAAGTCACAGTGCTGGAAAGTGCCCTTGGTTCCTCTGTGTGCCATGTCCCAAGTCACAGTGCTGGGAAGTGCCCTTGCTCCCTCTGTGTGCCATGTCACAAGTCACAGTGCTGGGAAGTGTCCTTGGTCCCTCTGTGTGCCATGTCCCAAGTCACAGTGCTGGAAAGTGCCCTTGGTTCCTCTGTGTGCCATGTCCCAAGTCACAGTGCTGGGAAGTGCCCTTGGTCCCTCTGTGTGCCATGTCCCAAGTAACAGTGCTGGGAAGTGCCCTCGGTCCCTCTGTGTGCCATGTCCCAAGTCACAGTGCTGGGAAGTGCCCTTGGTCCCTCTGTGTGCCATGTCCCAAGTCACAGTGCTGGGAAGTGCCCTCGGTCCCTCTGTGTGCCATGTCCCAAGTCACAGTGCTGGGAAGTGCCCTTGGTCCCTCTGTGTGCCATGTCCCAAGTCACAGTGCTGTGAAGTGCCCTTGGTCCCTCTGTGTGCCATGTCCCAAGTCACAGTGCTGGGAAGTGCCCTCGGTCCCTCTGTGTGCCATGTCCCAAGTCACAGTGCTGGGAAGTGCCCTCGGTCCCTCTGTGTGCCATGTCCCATGTCACAGTGCTGGGAAGTGCCCTCGGTCCCTCTGTGTGCCATGTCCCATGTCACAGTGCTGGGAAGTGCCCTCGGTCCCTCTGTGTGCCATGTCCCAAGTCACAGTGCTGGGAAGTGCCCTTGCTCCCTCTGTGTGCCATGTCACAAGTCACAGTGCTGGGAAGTGCCCTTGCTCCCTCTGTGTGCCATGTCCCAAGTCACAGTGCTGGGAAGTGCCCTTGCTTCCTCTGTGTGCCATGTCCCAAGTCACAGTGCTGGGAAGTGCCCTTGCTTCCTCTGTGTGCCATGTCCCAAGTCACAGTGCTGGGAAGTGCCCTCGGTCCCTCTGTGTGCCATGTCCCAAGTCACAGTGCTGGGAAGTGCCCTCGGTCCCTCTGTGTGCCATGTCCCAAGTCACAGTGCTGGGAAGTGCCCTTGCTCCCTCTGTGTGCCATGTCACAAGTCACAGTGCTGGGAAGTGCCCTTGCTCCCTCTGTGTGCCATGTCCCAAGTCACAGTGCTGGGAAGTGCCCTCGGTCCCTCTGTGTGCCATGTCCCAAGTCACAGTGCTGGGAAGTGCCCTTGCTCCCTCTGTGTGCCATGTCACAAGTCACAGTGCTGGGAAGTGCCCTTGCTCCCTCTGTGTGCCATGTCCCAAGTCACAGTGCTGGGAAGTGCCCTCGGTCCCTCTGTGTGCCATGTCACAAGTCACAGTGCTGGGAAGTGCCCTCGGTCCCTCTGTGTGCCATGTCCCAAGTCACAGTGCTGGGAAGTGCCCTTGGTTCCTCTGTGTGCCATGTCCCAAGTCACAGTGCTGGGAAGTGCCCTTGGTTCCTCTGTGTGCCATGTCCCAAGTCACAGTGCTGGGAAGTGCCCTTGGTCCCTCTGTGTGCCATGTCCCAAGTCACAGTGCTGGGAAGTGCCCTCGGTCCCTCTGTGTGCCATGTCCCAAGTCACAGTGCTGGGAAGTGCCCTCGGTCCCTCTGTGTGCCATGTCCCAAGTCACAGTGCTGGGAAGTGCCCTCGGTTCCTCTGTGTGCCATATCCCAAGTCACAGTGCTGGGAAGTGCCCTTGGTCCCTCTGTGTGCCATGTCCCAAGTCACAGTGCTGGGAAGTGCCCTTGGTCCCTCTGTGTGCCATGTCCCAAGTCACAGTGCTGGGAAGTGCCCTCGGTTCCTCTGTGTGCCATGTCCCAAGTCACAGTGCTGGGAAGTGCCCTTGGTTCCTCTGTGTGCCATGTCCCAAGTCACAGTGCTGGGAAGTGCCCTTGGTCCCTCTGTGTGCCATGTCCCAAGTCACAGTGCTGGCAAGTGCCCTTGGTTCCTCTGTGTGCCATGTCCCAAGTCACAGTGCTGGGAAGTGCCCTTGGTTCCTCTGTGTGCCATGTCCCAAGTCACAGTGCTGGGAAGTGCCCTTGGTCCCTCTGTGTGCCATGTCCCAAGTCACAGTGCTGGGAAGTGCCCTCGGTCCCTCTGTGTGCCATGTCCCAAGTCACAGTGCTGGGAAGTGCCCTCGGTCCCTCTGTGTGCCATGTCAATAGTATAGTAGAGGCGCCTCACGTAATATCAGCCGGTATTCTATATACAAGGATACACACTGCAGCCACTGTAGAGGTAAATCCTCAGCCTCCAAAGCAGTAGATATATCAAAAAATGCAGCAGCGCTGTGTAGTACACCCTTGAATGATGCAGTTCCACCTCCAGAGATCCCAGTGATAGGTTCTTCCTCTCCTAAAAGTGCAGCTCAGTGCACAAAAAAAAGGGAGATATGGATTCTCTCAGTGGAATATTGAATTGCAAAATTTATTGGAATAAATGGATTTTTAAAAACAGGTAAGATAAAACTCACATCTAGAGGGTCCCACTCCAGTAGGAACCCTCTTGGCAACAAACGCTTCCCACTCCGTGTGGTACTACAATTATCAGCGATCAGTGTAGCATTGCCCGCTCTCGTCCCGACTAGTTTCGGCCTTCCGCCGTTATCAGGGTATACGAGAGCTGGCGGGCAAACCACAAATATATACACTTAGATAGCCATAGTTACCTCTCTCCAAGTCAGCATAATTGCGAATGGCACCCGCCGCTCGTAGCGGGCACTTCCGAGTCGCACGGAAAGTACTTCCGGTTCACGTAAGTGAACCCGGCCGTCACTGGAGCGCACATGCGTTCCACCATAGTACAGAGCCGAACGCCAACAGGATCCGATCGTCATTGGAACGCGCTTGCATTCCAACACAGTATGCGGCCAGAAGGCCGCGCATAACGGCTCCACACGTAAGTCCACTTGCATATAGATTGGTCATTCTATATGCATTGGTAAATGTGCTGTCTTATGAGGGAGGCATCATTTCATATAAAATATATACACGGCTTTTATCATAAAAATATAAGAATGTAAATATAAAAATGAATATAAAAATAAAATAAAATTGAAAATAAGAACAAAAAAGGTACAGAACTATCAAGCAAGTATCTGAATAAAAACATCCGGAAAATACATGCCCACATATATGCATCTTCAAACCTTTTAAACATAATTATATCCTACCGCAACCTTTGTCTACCCACTAATTCATGCGGAAACATGAAAGAACAGCAAAACCAAAATAGTCCATAAAAATATTATAAAATTATTCAGTATTATCAATGGAAAATGCTATAAAGTTATACAGTATTGTCTCTCAATAATACCAACTCAATACAAATGTTCATACGCTCCCTCTTGTGGTTGAAAAGTGTATCGGTCTTCTTATTTTATTTTTCATTTTCCATAGTGTCCAAGTTACAAAGGAATCCTCCTGCCCCATCTTGTGGGCAAGCAATATATTGCACATATGTCCCTTTATTTGAGCCAATATACTATTTTTCTTTGATGGTGAATAAAATTATATAAAACAGGAAGAAGCTTACCATCTCACTCCATTTTCTTTTCATTACATTGTAGATAATATAAAGTTCCTCACCTCAGATATTTCCTTCATGTGTCTTAACTGTTGGCCAAAAAACAGTTCAAATTAAAATCTATATTTAAACCATTCGGATGCATGCAGTTTAGTTTTACTATCCAATTCATCTCCAACTTTGCCAAATCTCTATCCATATTGTTTCCTCTCCAATTTTTCTTCACTTGATCAATAGCTGTGAAAACCAGACCCCTTGGATTGCAATCATGTTTCTCCTTGAAGTGTGCTGAAACGGAATGGTCCATAAAGCCACTTCGTATGTTATTTACATGTTCATAAGGTCTCTCCCTGAGTGCCCGCGTCGTCAACCCCACATATTGTAGACCACACGGGCACTCAAGGAGATAGACCACCATTTTAGACTCACAGTTCAAGAGATTCTTAATAGGGAAGGTGTCTCCTCCCATTCTGCTGGTAAAGGATGAAGTTCTCCGGGCAACATTCGGACAGTGTCTGCAAGCAAAGCAGAAGCCACATTTATAGAACCCTTTAAAATCCCCCAACGTGCCAGTAGATTGATTTGGGATATCTACAACACTTCTTGTTATCAAGTCCTTCACGTTAGGTGCTCTTCTAAATATCACTCTCGGTTTTTCTGGTATTAAATGTGACAGTTCGTGATCCGCCTGCAGAATATGCCAGTGTCTTTGTAAAATCTTTCTAATATCTCTATGTTGAACACTATAGTCTGTGATCATCGAAACTTCTGGCTCCTTCACATTAGTTGATTTATCCTTGAATATTATAGCTTTCCTATCCTTCTGTGTTACCTCTCCCCGAACTTGATTTATTTCTTCTTCCTTATAGCCTTTTGCCAAAAATCTTTGTGTTAGTAGGTCTGCTTCTGTATTGAAGACTGACAGCTGTGTGCAGTTTCTATAGACCCTTAGCATTTCACTTTTGGGTACTGATTTAAGCCAGTTTTGGTGATGGCAACTATCACTAGGTATATAGCTGTTCCGATCCGTGGTTTTAAAGAGAATCTGTATTGTTAAAATCGCACAAAAGTAAACATACCAATGCGTTAGGGGACATCTCCTATTACCCTCTGTCACAATTTCGCTGCTCCCCGTCACATTAAAAGTGGTTAAAAACAGTTTTAAAAAGTTTGATTATAAACAAACAAAATGGCCACCAAAACAGGAAGTAGGTTGATGTACAGTATGTCCACACATAGAAAATACATCCATACACAAGCAGGCTGTATACAGCATTCCTTTTTAATCTCAAGAGATCATTTGTGGGTTTCTTTCCCCCTGCAGCTATCTTCCACTGAAGTGTCAGGCTGTTTCTTCCTGCAGAGTGCAGACAGCTCTGCCTGTATGTAATTCCTCAGTATGTGAAAGCCCAGCCAGCTCAGAGGAGGATTTATCCAGCTTGTAAAAGATAAGAGAGAAGAGAGAAGCTGCTCTAATCTAAATAATACACAGGCAGTGTGCATAGAGGGGACTGGAGGGGGGGGGAGTGCATAGCAGAACCACAACACTGAAGAACTTGGCAGCCTTCCAGACACAGCCTGACAAGTCTGACAGGGGGAAGATACATTGATTTATTACAGAGACAGTGATAGTATAAAGTGTTGTAGTAAGCTAGAACACATTAGAATAGCTTTTGGAACTTGTAGGATGGTAAAAAACAGGATGCTATTTTTGTTACGGAGTCTCTTTAAAGAAAGTCTGGGTTTTTACTCTGCCCTCTTGTTTACTGATGGTTAGATCTAAATAGTTGACTTTGGTTGTACTGTAATCACATGTAAATTTGAGATTTTCTTCATTCCCATTGATAAACTCGATAAAGGTCAGCAAAGATGTCTCGTCCCCCTCCCACACGAACACCACGTCATCTATGTATCTTTTCCAGAATTTTAGTGCACTATGTCTTTTTGGATCTATATATTTCTCTTCCCACTCAGCCACATAGAGGTTAGCGAGGCTGGGAGCATATTTTGCTCCCATGGCTACGCCGACCCTCTGCAAATAAAACATATTGTCAAACCAGAAGTAATTTCGGCTCATGGCAAATTCCAAACATTCCAGTAAAAATCTTATTTGGTGTTGGTTAAAATTTCCTGAATTAATTAAAAAATGTTTCACAGATGAAATACCTCTTTTCTGGTCAATGACCGTATATAAAGATGTCACATCAGCTGTGACTAAAAAACTACTATCAGGTAATCGCACATTTCCCAATAATCTAATTAGTTCCTTCGAGTCTTTTAAATATGAAGGCACTTTAACTACCAGTGGTTGTAAGAAATTGTCCAGAAACTCCCCTAATCTTGATGTTATAGAACCAATTCCACTAACAATCGGCCTACCTGGTGGCTTTTCGCAGTTCTTATGAATTTTTGGTAATGCATATAATACCGGTGTTCTGTAGAAGGAGGGAACTAGTTCTGTACCTTTTTTGTTCTTATTTTCAATTTTATTTTATTTTTACATTCATTTTTATATTTACATTCTTATATTTTTATGATAAAAGCCGTGTATATTTTATATGAAATGATGCCTCCCTCATAAGACAGCACATTTACCAATGCATATAGAATGACCAATCTATATGCAAGTGGACTTACGTGTGGAGCCGTTATGCGCGGCCTTCTGGCCGCATACTGTGTTGGAACGCAAGCGCGTTCCAATGACGATCGGATCCTGTTGGCGTTCGGCTCTGTACTATGGTGGAACGCATGTGCGCTCCAGTGACGGCCGGGTTCACTTACGTGAACCGGAAGTACTTTCCGTGCGACTCGGAAGTGCCCGCTACGAGCGGCGGGTGCCATTCGCAATTATGCTAACTTGGAGAGAGGTAACTATGGCTATCTAAGTGTATATATTTGTGGTTTGCCCGCCAGCTCTCGTATACCCTGATAACGGCGGAAGGCCGAAACTAGTCGGGACGAGAGCGGGCAATGCTACACTGATCGCTGATAATTGTAGTACCACACGGAGTGGGAAGCGTTTGTTGCCAAGAGGGTTCCTACTGGAGTAGGACCCTCTAGATGTGAGTTTTATCTTACCTGTTTTTAAAAATCCATTTATTCCAATAAATTTTGCAATTCAATATTCCACTGAGAGAATCCATATCTCCCTTTTTTTTGTGCACTGAGCTGCACTTTTAGAAGAGGAAGAACCTATCATTGGGATCTCTGGAGGTGGAACTGCATCATTCAAGGGTGTACTACACAGCGATGCTGCATTTTTTGATATACCTCTGTGTGCCATGTCCCAAGTCACAGTGCTGGGAAGTGTCCTTGCTCCCTCTGTGTGCCCTGTCCCAGGTCACAATGCTGGGAAGTGCCCTTGGTCCCTCTGTGTGCCATGTCCCAAGTCACAGTGCTGGGAAGTGCCCTTGGTCCCTCTGTGTGCCATGTCCCAAGTCACAGTGCTGGGAAGTGCCCTTGGTCCCTCTGTGTGCCATGTCCCAAGTCACAGTGCTGGGAAGTACCCTTGGTCCCTCTGTGTGCCATGTCCCAAGTCACAGTGCTGGGAAGTGCCCTTGCTCCCTCTGTGTGCCATGTCCCAAGTCACAGTGCTGGGAAGTGCCCTTGGTCCCTCTGTGTGCCATGTCCCAAGTCACAGTGCTGGGAAGTGCCCTTGGTCCCTCTGTGTGCCATGTCCCAAGTCACAGTGCTGGGAAGTGCCCTTGGTTCCTCTGTGTGCCATGTCCCAAGTCACAGTGCTGGGAAGTGCCCTTGGTCCCTCTGTGTGCCATGTCCCAAGTCACAGTGCTGGGAAGTGCCCTTGGTCCCTCTGTGTGCCATGTCCCAAGTCACAGTGCTGGGAAGTGCCTTTGGTTCCTCTGTGTGCCATGTCCCAAGTCACAATGCTGGGAAGTACCCTTGGTTCCTCTGTGTGCCATGTCCCAAGTCACAGTGCTGGGAAGTGCCCTTGGTACCTCTGTGTGCCATGTCCCAAGTCACAGTGCTGGGAAGTGCCCTTGGTCCCTCTGTGTGCCATGTCCCAAGTCACAGTGCTGGGAAGTGCCCTTGGTCCCTCTGTGTGCCATGTCCCAAGTCACAGTGCTGGGAAGTGCCCTTGGTCCCTCTGTGTGTCATGTCCAAAGTCACAGTGCTGGGAAGTGCCCTTGGTCCCTCTGTGTGCCATGTCCCAAGTCACAGTGCTGGGAAGTGCCCTTGGTCCCTCTGTGTGCCATGTCCCAAGTCACAGTGCTGGGAAGTGCCCTTGGTCCCTCTGTGTGCCATGTCCCAAGTCACAGTGCTGGGAAGTGCTCTTGGTTCCTCTGTGTGCCATGTCCCAAGTCACAGTGCTGGGAAGTGCCCTTGGTCCCTCTGTGTGCCATGTCCCAAGTCACAGTGCTGGTAAGTGCCCTTGGTCCCTCTGTGTGCCATGTCCCAAGTCACAGTGCTGGGAAGTGCCCTTGGTTCCTCTGTGTGCCATGTCCCAAGTCACAGTGCTGGGAAGTGCCCTTGGTCCCTCTGTGTGCCATGTCCCAAGTCACAGTGCTGGGAAGTGCCCTTGGTTCCTCTGTGTGCCATGTCCCAAGTCACAGTGCTGGGAAGTGCCCTTGGTCCCTCTGTGTGCCATGTCCCAAGTCACAGTGCTGGGAAGTGCCCTTGGTCCCTCTGTGTGCCATGTCCCAAGTCACAGTGCTGGGAAGTGCCCTTGGTCCCTTTGTGTGCCATGTCCCAAGTCACAATGCTGGGAAGTGCCCTTGGTTCCTCTGTGTGCCATGTCCCAAGTCACAGTGCTGGGAAGTGCCCTCTCCCTCTGTGTGCCATGTCCCAAGTCACAGTGCTGGGAAGTGCCCTTGGTCCCTCTGTGTGCCATGTCCCAAGTCACAGTGCTGGAAAGTGCCCTTGGTTCCTCTGTGTGCCATGTCCCAAGTCACAGTGCTGGGAAGTGCCCTTGCTCCCTCTGTGTGCCATGTCACAAGTCACAGTGCTGGGAAGTGCCCTTGGTCCCTCTGTGTGCCATGTCACAAGTCACAGTGCTGGCAAGTGCCTTTGGTCCCTCTGTGTGCCATGTCCCAAGTCACAGTGCTGGGAAGTGCCCTTGGTCCCTCTGTGTGCCATTTCCCAAGTCACAGTGCTGGGAAGTGCCCTTGGTCCCTCTGTGTGCCATGTCCCAAGTCACAGTGCTGGGAAGTGCCCTTGGTCCCTCTGTGTGCCATGTCCCAAGTCACAGTGCTGGGAAGTGCCCTTGGTCCCTCTGTGTGCCATGTCCCAAGTCACAGTGCTGGGAAGTGCCCTTGGTCCCTCTGTGTGCCATGTCCCAAGTCACAGTGCTGGAAAGTGCCCTTGGTTCCTCTGTGTGCCATGTCCCAAGTCACAGTGCTGGGAAGTGCCCTTGCTCCCTCTGTGTGCCATGTCACAAGTCACAGTGCTGGGAAGTGCCCTTGGTCCCTCTGTGTGCCATGTCACAAGTCACAGTGCTGGCAAGTGCCCTTGGTCCCTCTGTGTGCCATGTCCCAAGTCACAGTGCTGGGAAGTGCCCTTGGTCCCTCTGTGTGCCATGTCCCAAGTCACAGTGCTGGGAAGTGCCCTTGGTCCCTCTGTGTGCCATGTCCCAAGTCACAGTGCTGGAAAGTGCCCTTGGTTCCTCTGTGTGCCATGTCCCAAGTCACAGTGCTGGGAAGTGCCCTTGCTCCCTCTGTGTGCCATGTCACAAGTCACAGTGCTGGGAAGTGCCCTTGGTCCCTCTGTGTGCCATGTCACAAGTCACAGTGCTGGCAAGTGCCCTTGGTCCCTCTGTGTGCCATGTCCCAAGTCACAGTGCTGGGAAGTGCCCTCGGTCCCTCTGTGTGCCATGTCCCAAGTCACAGTGCTGGGAAGTGCCCTCGGTCCCTCTGTGTGCCATGTCCCAAGTCACAGTGCTGGGAAGTGCCCTCGGTCCCTCTGTGTGCCATGTCCCAAGTCACAGTGCTGGGAAGTGCCCTTGGTCCCTCTGTGTGCCATGTCCCAAGTCACAGTGCTGGGAAGTGCCCTTGGTCCCTCTGTGTGCCATGTCCCAAGTCACAGTGCTGGGAAGTGCCCTCGGTTCCTCTGTGTGCCATGTCCCAAGTCACAGTGCTGGGAAGTGCCCTTGGTCCCTCGTGCTGCATAAAGTGGAGTCTGACTCTTTAGGATTGTCCTGAGGTGGTCTCCCCCGACTGCTCCGCAGGGCTCCTGTGGGGTGTGTGGCTGCATTGTAACAACTCGTCCGTGCCGGCGGCAGCTCCGTCCGTGCTACAGTATGTCCTCTACTAAATGACCCTGCACAAGTTATTTACACATAATATGCGCTGCATGGAGAAGAGGCAGCAGCGGAGATGAGGACGAAGCAACGGACGGAGCAGCCGCTGGGACAGGCGAGTTGTTATAATGCAGCCACACACCCCACTGGAGCCCTTTGGAACAGAAGCAGTCATCGGGGACCCCCAGGCTACTATTACCCCAGGCCCCCTTGCTGCTTAAACCGGCCCTGGGCCAAACTATACTCCATGTAGACAGACTGAGTCCCGCTTTTCACACCCTACAATTAGTGGACGCTTCTCCAGAGATATCAGGGTGCAAAGTGACCCCAATGTTAAAGTCTATGGTGATATCAGGGTGCAAAGTTCCCCCATCGCCTTAAGGAGTTCTTTTCCATCCTCAAAATCAAACAAGCTGACACTTACCTGGGGCTTCTATCAACCCCCTGCAGCTGTAATGCCCCCCACCGTTCTTCTCTGATGCTCCGTTCCCCGCCGCAGGTCCTGGTCTAATCACACAAGTGATTACACTGCGGCTGTGCGGCCATGACCGCTCGCATGCTCGCCCCCGCTCGTGTCATTGGAACTTAGTGCGCAATACAAGAAAACTTTGTACTGCGCCTACACAGTAAGCTCCGAATGACGCGTATGGCCAGGAGCGCGCATTAATTATTCGTTTGTTTAGACGAATATTAACAGCGGATCGGAGGACGGCGCAGGACATTACCGCTGCAGGAGGCGGATGGAAGCCCCAGGTGTCAGCTTGCTTGATTTTTAGAATCCCCCAGAACACCTTTTTAATGTAAAGTCTATAGGGGCCAATACACCTAACAATTTTCCCGTCGATATACAGCAGATTCGATCACTGTGATCGAATCTGCTGTGAAATCTTTGCGCAAACGCTGACAGAACGATCGATTTCCGTCCGAAATCAATCGTTCCCGTCGATTCCCATCGACTCGTCTGTGCGAAAGATTTTTCTCGATCGCTGGCGGGTCGGGAGTGTGTCGATAGCGGTGTTCGAATGCCCGACGCAATACAGCAGAGATACATTACCTGTTCCGGCCGGCGCAACTCCCCCGGTCTCCGATGTCTTCTTCTCCGCTGGGTTCCGCGTTCCGGTCTGCCTGGCTTCACTTCCTGTCCCGGCAGGAAGTTTAAACAGTAGAGCGCCCTCTACAGTTTAAACTTCCCCTGGACAGGAAGTTCAGTGAAGCTGGGGCCTGGAGCGGAACACAGTGCGGAGAAGACAGCGGAGACTGGGGGAGTCGCGCCGGCCGGATCAGGTAATGTATAGCTGGCAGGCGGCGGCAGCTCCACAGATTGTGATCAGTTTCAGGCTGAAATCGGTTCACAATCTGTTTGCAGTAAAGGCAGCCATACGATCCCTATCTGATCAGATTCGATCACAGAGGGATCTATCTGTTGGTTGAATCTGATGGCAAATCGACCAGTGTATGGCCACCTTATGCTGGGAATACATGGTTAGATTCTGAGCCATCTAGATGGCTTGATAGATAATTTCCGACAAGTCCAATCTCCGGCCCGATCGTTTCTGTGCTTGATTCTGCATAGGGAACAATGGGAAAACATAAGAAAAACTGATAGAAGATAAGAGAATCGCCTGCAGAATCGAGCAGCAAAATCGACCCCTGTATTCCCAGCCTTATAGCAGACGCACCATCTGAGCAGCGCTGTGTTTGCTTGTGCTGCTAATACTTCTGGTGCGCATGCGCAGTAGACGGGTCTCCGCAGAGCGAGGGTGTGAAGGCTGCGCGTGTCTGCCGTAGAGGGCAGCACTGAGGCAGCACGATCAGATGCCGGGGAGACGCGTGCGCGGAGTGTCTCCGTGTCACAGGCGGAAGTGACTACCTAGGAACGGGCGGAAGTGACGTATAACCCCTCTGCAGTGATGGGCGAAAGTGACGTCTCCATAGTGACGGGAGATGGCGAACATAGCGGAGGCGCACCGGGCGGAAGTGACGTGTCTCCATGGTGACGGGCGGAAGTTGCGTGCCGTCCCCTCAGCAGTGAGGGGCGGAAGTGACGTGTCTCCATGGTGACGGGCGGAAGCTGCGTGCCGTCCCCTCAGCAGTGAGGGGCGGAAGTGACGTGTCTCCATGGTGACGGGCGGAAGCTGCGCGGCGTCTCCATAGTGACGGGTAGTGATGGCGGACATAGCGGAGGCGCACCGGGCGGAGGTGCTGGCATACATGCGCTGGGCTCAGGCCAGGCGGCAGCTGCGGCTCCGGGGGGTGACATGCTGCTTCGGGGCGGTGCGGGAGGGCCGGCTGCAGGAGGACAGCATGTATACAGCAGAGGAGGTGGCGGAGCTGCTGGACGGCCTGCAGGGGGCGGTAGTGAGTGAGCTGGAACTAGAGCTGCTACACTCCAGCCACACTAATGTGCTCCTCCTGCAGCAGCTCCTCCAGCAGGCTGAGCACTGGCACCTCCGGCTGCACGCCGACCTGTCCGAGCTGGAGAACCGACGCCTACTGGAGGAGGTGGCCGAACTGGAGCGCAACCCTGACTCCACCCCTGCCACCACCAAGCCCCGCCTTACTCCGCTGGATGGCCCCTCCCAGCTGCTGACCGCCGAGATCTCCCGCCTGCAGGAGGACAACGACAAGCTGAGGGGCCGCCTGCGCACCCTGGAGGCCCACATCACCTCCACGCTGGACGAGAAACGCAGCGCCGAGACCGCCCTCAGAGATCTGCGTCAGCAGGAGGCCCCGCCCCCGCAGAACGTCTCCCACCTGGAGGAGTCCCTGGCCAGCCTCAAGGTGGAGCTGCAGAAGACGGTGGGCGAGCACAGCACCAACCAGAAGCAGCTGGAGGAGAACCTGACCGGCACCAAGCACCAGCTCCTCCGAGTGCAGCACCAGCTCACCATGGCTGAGAAGGAGCTGGAGAAGAAGTTCCAGGAGACCACCGCTTACCGCAACATGAAGGACATGCTGACCAAAAAGAACGAGCAGATCAAAGACCTGCGCAAGAGACTCAACAACTACGAACCCCAAGACTGAGGATCCCAACCATAAGCCAGGAACCCCAACTACATTCCCCAACACCAGCCAGCAGACCCTAAAAGTCTTCTCACACGTGGGTTCCTCTGGTTACCAAACTGGACCCCACCCCCGCCGAACCCCAAGACTGAGAATCCTGACCACAAGTCAGGAACCCCAACTACATTCCCCAGCACCAGCCAGCAGACCCTAAAAGTCTTCTCACACATGGGTTCCTCTGGTTACCAAACTGGACCCCACCCCCGCCGAACCCCAAGACTGAGAATCCTGACCACAAGTCAGGAACCCCAACTTCATTCCCCAACACCAGCCGGCAGACCCTAAAAGTCTTCTCACACCTGGATTCCTCTGGTTACTAAACTGGACCCCACCCCTGCCAAACCCCAAGACTGAGAATCCTGACCACAAGTCAGGAACCCCAACTACATTCCCCAACACCAGCTGGCAGACCCTAAAAGTCTTCTCACACCTGGATTCCGCTGGTGGCCTAACTCAAGTGCAACCTCGACTCTACCACTGCTGAACTGAGCACCCCAACCTCAAGCCAGGAATCCTAACTATATTCCCCAACACCAGCTGGCAGACCCTGAAAGTCCTATTCCCATGCCTGGATTCCTCTGCAGACGCTTGTCTGAATTGCCATTCATGGACCCTCCTGAAATACTGCGTGTCCCAAGATCTCTTCTGGTCTTCGCATCTGTAAGGACACCACAGGTGCCCTCATACTCTGTATTATCCACCTCCTACTCACATGGTAGAAAGGCCACATTTCTGCTGAGAATTTCTGATGGTGAATGACATGCTAATATCTCCAGCTTGGTGGAAAATATAATGCAAATTCTAATCCTCTTGCAGCTGAGCCAGCCAGAAGCATTCCCTGCTGGTTTGACTGACCCTGTTGCATGCAAGCTTGAATGACCTTTTCTACTGACTGTCCATTAACCTATCCCATAAAGTCAGGGATTATTTAATGACACTCCTGTCTGTAGTATCGTAAGTCAGTCAACCCTGAGGGCACAAACCCACTAGCAGCCTCTGCTAAGCATTAGTGAGTTGTAAAGCTCTCTCTAATGCAATGCCATGGGGGAGTTTTATAAAATCGCATCGCTCTACTGGGATTACACCCATAGTATTACATCAGCAAGAGCTTCTCACATCACAAAGCGCTTAGTAACATACTGCTAGTGCGTTCTAGGCCTCTGACATGTTCTCTGCATACACACATCTAATTTTATCACCTTCATGTAGTATGATTTACCTACATAATCTGTACATAGTATTCAATATCTGTTGATCCTCATACTACATGGGGGTGGTAACATTGGTCAGTGATTGGCCAATCATAACTACCTTAGTTATGATTGGCCGATACTATCCTTTAGTCCCAAGATCACATGGATTATGGTCTTCTGTAATTGTCCTGAGTGGCTCTGAAAGCATATTCTGCAACTTGTGGCTCTGGAGCTGAGCAGGTCACCATCTGATCTGATGAAATGAGTATCTAACCCTGCAACTATCTGACCCTGGTTCACACGGAGCCAGGGCTGTGGAGTCGGAGCAGTTTTTGAGTACCTGGCTGTGCTGTTTATACTCCTCTTGGTAGGAATCCCTAGTAACATGTCAGAATTGTTCTCTTCCAGCAATGTCTTGCCTCCAGTGGCTGTAATAACACATTTTCAGGAACTAAGAGACTCCTCTCACTTTATGAACAGTTAATCCTGTTGTTAATATTTGCACACTATTGTTGTGTACACTGTCACTTGTCATACCTGCCCTTCCTGGCGTGACAATGGCTATAGTAATGTTCTTATACACGGAGTGTTGCCAGGATTGTCTTCTTCCTGTTTCATGTTAATAAACTCTCTGTTCCCAGTTGGTACACGTGTTGTGCTGATCATTACAGAGCGAGTATGTTACACATCCTCTGATGGGGATTTGGGGACGCTGTGTTCCTTGCTTATCGGGAGGAAATGTACCTTCCTGTCTTTGTGGATCACAGTAAATGAAGGGTTTTTATATCCGCAGGTTATGTTGGATTTTCTGGCTTTGTTTTGGCCCAGTGAGGGGGAAATAAAGGTGGAATGTGAGTATTTAGGCGATAAGCACCTTTATCTGTCTCTCTGTAAATACATGATATTTAGCACCATAATGCTGGGTACACGCGTTTCGTTTTACTGCTCGATAGATGCGTTCGATTGATAAATTCCGTCGTCTGATATTACTCTCGCTCTTTTTACCGCTTGATTTCTCATAGAAGTGAATGGAAAAAAAGATACGAAAAACGAGCGGAAGATAAGAGAATTAAGTGGAAAAACGATTGAGTGGAAAAAGCGTATGGAGTGTATCCAGCATTAGACACACCTGACAGTAAGATGCACCCGGGGTTTAGGGGACAAAAACCAGGAAAATAATATTCTAAACCTGGAGCATTTTCATGGTGCAAGAGCGTCTCCCCCTCCTAAGCTGACTGCTCCCCAGAAGGTCCAGCAAAGTGGCAGCACCTGGAGCTAGCCCCCCCCCCCCCCCCCCAAGCTGTCCACCACCCCACAGCTAATAGCAATCCCTGCGGCCCCTGCAGATTGCAATGACAGCAGAGCGCCTTCTCCTGTCTACCCGGTGCACTCTCTTGTTGTCGCTGGCGCCCCCACATTTCCCAACAGCGCACATACACTGGGTCACAGCGGGGGGTGCCAGCGAGGAATAAGAGGACACAAGATCTAGGAGCTGGCCTGAGAAGTGAGGGGCTCTGCTGCTGTTCTACTCTGCAGGGGGGGGGGGGGGGCTGGAGAAGAGACAGCTTTGGGGGAAAGCCTGGCATTGGCCCTCATGTGCATAATTTGGTCGCACAGATTTCCCCCACATTTAGATGGAAAAAGAGCATGTTATGGAGTGAGAAATACAGCAGGTGTGTGTACAATATCTGTGTACAAGTAGAGCGGACCAGCACCCAAATAGAGGTATCCGCGCTTCAGCAGAACCCAGCGGGGTGTGAAACATGTGCAGGCAGCACATTCTGCAGCACCACCTAGTGAATGTAGCTCTTTATTATATTCATGGCTACCTCTCTGCTTTCATCTAATAAAGAGCTGTATTTACCTCCGTGGTGCTGCAGAAGTTTTTGCTTACATTCACATTGGGTTGATAAGCGGTTTGGTGCTGTGATGTATTAGGTCACTGGTTTGTGTGGTGGCTGCAGGCCTTGTGTACTGTGACATGCTGGAATGCCATTCATTCCCCCTCATCTATGACTAATCACCACCGTAATTTCATCTCCCAGCTGTGTCAGCTGACTGCCACGGCAGAGCAGCTCATTTGAACACACAGGATGTTAATCCTATGTCTGCTTCCATGAAAGCAGGAAGTAGACACCCTGCAGATTTATTGCAGGATTTGTATCAGCTGTAACAAAGAAATGTTTTTCTGTAAAGGTTATTATGCTGTAGCTTATTTTTTTACAGCAGAGAGGAAGTCCTGAGTTTAGGTCCGCTGTAAAGCTAATGGGACTTGTTTTTTAAATAAAGAAATCAGATACTTACCTACCGAGAGGGAGGGCTCTGGGTCCTAATGAGCCTCCCCTCTCCTGGTGCCCTCGGTGCAGCTCTGGCTCCTCCTCCGTGGGGGACTTCGGAAGCCAAGTCCTCCTGAAGGCAGTATGGACGAGCACTCGGCCTCCCGAAGACTCTCTGAAGTCAGCAGCCAAATGCTGCACCGGGAGAGGAGAGGGGAGCCTCCCCTCTCCATAACTAAGGTAAGTATCTGGCTTTTTTTTAAAAGGACAACTGTAGGGAGGCTGCCATATTTATTCCCTTGTAAGCAATATAGTTGCCTGGCAGCCCTGCTGATCCTTTGCATCTAATACTATCAGCCATAGCCCCTGAACAAGCATGCAGCAGATCAGGGGCTTCTGACATTATTGTCACATCTGACAACATTAGCTGCATGCTTGTTTCTGGTGTGATTCAGACACTACTGCAGCCAAAGAGATCAGCAGGGATGCCAGGCAACTGGTATTGCTTAAAGAAAACCTGAACTGAAAATTAAAAGTCAAAATAAGCATACACAAGTCATACTTACCTTCCATGTAGTCTACTCCTCAGTGTCTTTCTCCTGTCCCGCGTCCTGTTTGTTCACTGTGATCAAGGGAATTCTCCGTCCTCCATTTTGAAAATGGTCATTACCCATAACAGCTTTCTGGTCAGCTCACAGTTAAACTGTAACATCGCCCACTTGAGCCATTGGGAAACATACATTACCTGGTACATCAGTTGTCCTCTCTGCTATAACTGACAGCAACTGATATATTTCAGATCTGACAAAATGTTGTCAGAACTAGAAGGTATTATTGTCAGAAGAAAATGGTGAGCTTCTGAAAGGAACTGATGGCAAGGTAACTATGCAATGTTCATTTGAAGTTACCTCATGTGTTTATGTTAAATATTTTTACTCAGTACAGGTTCTCTTTAAGGGTGAATAAATAAGGCAGCCTCCATATACCTCTCCTTACAGTTGTCCTTTAAGAAGCAGTTCCCATTTACTTTAACAAATGAAATAAGGATGGCCTATGCTTGGCTATAGGACTTACACCTAACCTGTATCACTCCTCATTGATGCTGGTAGTGACGGCTCAGATGGCCCATACGGTTCAGCCTCTCAGCCCAAAAACACCATCCTGACTTGGATTCACAGTGGAGTTCACCTGAATGTATGAGGGCCGTTTCCATTAACTGCAAATTCTTAGAGGATTTTTTTGCAATGGCTTCGCAAGCAGTGCATGTCAGTGGAGTAGTTTCCGTGGGTTGTGGATTTGCCATTGCAGTGCGGGGAGAATTATGGATTGCATGCTGCAGATTTCCCCCGCAGTGTAGTGACCGCCACATCTGGCTTCCCGCAATACATACATGTTTGTTTGTTTTTTGTAGCTGGTTGATCCTCCAGTCCAGGGCACACTTCCGGCCCTCCCTGCCTCCTCCTTCGTAGTGACGGATCACCATGGCAAAAGCTGACATTTTACTTGTGAATGGACCTGGACTGCATGGCTTTCCACAGGCCCGCCCCAAACATGCTGACATCACAGTGTGTTTGGGCCAGTGGAAAGCTGTGCAGTTCAGGTCCACTTATGAGTGACGCATTGATCATTGCCATGGTGACACATCAATACAAAGGAGCAGGTAGCAATAACGCAGTGCTGGAGGATCAACCAGGTAATTTTAGGTTTATGTGTAATTATAAAAAGGGAGAGAGGGAATCTATGTAAACCAATTTACATTCCTGGGTTTTTACACCTTGCGATTCCTGATAATTTTGTCAATTCACCGGTGTCGCTATTGGCTGGGAGGGGCACATTAGATGCAGGAGGCCTGGGGATCTGGCAGATGTAGGTGGCTTGGCTGGGGGCCTGGCAGGCGGTGGTGGTTTGGCTGGGTGGAGCACATTAGATGGGGGAGACCTGGGGGTCTGGCAGGCGGTGGTGGTTTGGCTGGGGGCCCAGCAGGAGGTGGAGGCTTGGCTGGGGGCCCAGCAGGAGGTGGAGGCTTGGCTGGGTGGAGCACATTAGATTGGGGAGACCTGGGGACCCGGCAGATGGCGGTTGTGGCTTGGCTGGGGGCCTGGCAGGCGGTGGTGGTTTGGCTGGGGACACAGCAGACGGTGGTGGCTTGGCTGGGGGCCTGGCAGGCGGTAGTGGCTTGGCTGGGAGGGGCAGATTAGATTGGGGAGACCTGGGGACCCGGTAGATGGTGGTTGTGGCTTGGCTGGGGGCCTGGCAGGCGGTGGTGGCTTGGCTGGGGGCCTGGCAGGCGGTGGTGGCTTGGCTGGGTGGGGCACATTAGATTGGGGAGACCTGGGGACCCGGTAGATGGTGGTTGTGGCTTGGCTGGGGGCCTGGCAGGCGGTGGTGGCTTGGCTGGGGGCCTGGCAGGCGGTGGTGGCTTGGCTGGGTGGGGCACATTAGATTGGGGAGACCTGGGGACCCGGTAGATGGTGGTTGTGGCTTGGCTGGGGGCCTGGCAGGCGGTGGGGGCCTGGCAGGCGGTGGTGGCTTGGCTGGGTGGGGCACATTAGATTGGGGAGACCTGGGGACCCGGTAGATGGTGGTTGTGGCTTGGCTGGGGGCCTGGCAGGCGGTGGGGGCTTGGCTGGGGGCCTGGCAGGTGGTGGTTGTGGCTTGGCTGGGGGCCTGGCAGGCGGTGGTGGCTTGGCTGGGGGCCTGGCAGGCGGTGGTGGCTTGGCTGGGTGGGGCACATTAGATTGGGGAGACCTGGGGACCCGGTAGATGGTGGTTGTGGCTTGGCTGGGGGCCTGGCAGGCGGTGGTGGCTTGGCTGGGGGCCTGGCAGGCGGTGGTGGCTTGGCTGGGTGGGGCACATTAGATTGGGGAGACCTGGGGACCCGGTAGATGGTGGTTGTGGCTTGGCTGGGGGCCTGGCAGGCGGTGGGGGCCTGGCAGGCGGTGGTGGCTTGGCTGGGTGGGGCACATTAGATTGGGGAGACCTGGGGACCCGGTAGATGGTGGTTGTGGCTTGGCTGGGGGCCTGGCAGGCGGTGGGGGCTTGGCTGGGGGCCTGGCAGGTGGTGGTTGTGGCTTGGCTGGGGGCCTGGCAGGTGGTGGTGGCTCAGGCATGGTTGATGTGGCCGGTAGGTCGGAAGGCCATGATGCAGCAATGATCATAATGATGGAATCTGCCAGTGTGTGGCACCTTCACTCTAATCAGCCACAGAAACTTGTGCACTATAGCTATAAACCATTCACAGTTATTGAGCAGTAAGGCTCATGCAGATATTCTGCCAGTGTTCTCCCCAGGCTCTATTAGCTGGGTGCTCCGCCCAGCTTGTTTTGGTGAGCACCCGGAGGTCATCGGCTCACCTCCTCCTATGCTGTAAGCTGAGTAGTGCTGGCCCTGCATTCTCTCATCTCGGCACACTCTGCAGCCTATGGCTCTGTTTGATGTTAATCCAGCGCCATCCCAATCACGGAATTCCGTCAGCACGTCTCAATATTTTCCGAGTGTTTGTTTGCAGATTGTGGGCGGGGCATCCGTGCAACAAACTTCTGTTGAGTTGAAGCAAGAGGAACTTTAAAGTGTACCTGAGATGGCGGCAAAATGAAAATGTACATACCTGGGGCTTCCTCCAGCCTCGCCGCCGTCCTCCGCTGCCTGCAGTGTCTGTAACTGGCCCCGGTAACTCGTCCTGTCACTGCAGTGCGGCTGTGTGCTCCCCGTCACTCTCCTGCAGGGCCCGGGGCTCCTCAGTGCTGCCTGACATACACAGTGATGTACAGGGACAGTAGCTGCTCCCCCGTCACTCTCCTGCAGGGCCCGGGGCCCCTCAGTGCTGCCTGACATACACAGTGATGTACAGGGACAGTAGCTGCTCCCCCGTCACTCTCCTGCAGGGCCCGGGGCCCCTCAGTGCTGCCTGACATACACAGTGATGTACAGGGACAGTAGCTGCTCCCCCGTCACTCTCCTGCAGGGCCCGGGGCTCCTCAGTGCTGCCTGACATACACAGTGATGTACGGGGACAGTAGCTGCTCCCCCGTCACTCTCCTGCAGGGCCCGGGGCCCCTCAGTGCTGCCTGACATACACAGTGATGTACGGGGACAGTAGCTGCTCCCCCGTCACTCTCCTGCAGGGCCCGGGGCCCCTCAGTGCTGCCTGACATACACAGTGATGTACGGGGACAGTAGCTGCTCCCCCGTCACTCTCCTGCAGGGCCCGGGGCCTCTCGGTGCTGCCTGACATACACAGTGATGTACGGGGACAGTAGCTGCTCCCCCGTCACTCTCCTGCAGGGCCCGGGGCCCCTCAGTGCTGCCTGACATACACAGTGATGTACGGGGACAGTAGCTGCTCCCCCGTCACTCTCCTGCAGGGCCCGGGGCCCCTCAGTGCTGCCTGACATACACAGTGATGTACGGGGACAGTAGCTGCTCCCCCGTCACTCTCCTGCAGGGCCCGGGGCCCCTCAGTGCTGCCTGACATACACAGTGATGTACGGGGACAGTAGCTGCTCCCCCGTCACTCTCCTGCAGGGCCCGGGGCCCCTCGGTGCTGCCTGACATACACAGTGATGTACAGGGACAGTGGCTGCTCCCCGTCACTCCTGCAGGGCCCGGGGCCTCTCGGTGCTGCCTGACATACACAGTGATGTACAGGGACAGTGGCTGCTCCCCCGTCACTCTCCTGCAGGGCCCGGGGCCCCTCAGTGCTGCCTGACATACACAGTGATGTACGGGGACAGTGGCTGCTCCCCCGTCACTCTCCTGCAGGGCCCGGGGCCCCTCAGTGCTGCCTGACATACACAGTGATGTACGGGGACACTGGCTGCTCCCCCGTCACTCTCCTGCAGGGCCCGGGGCCCCTCAGTGCTGCCTGACATACACAGTGATGTACGGGGACAGTAGCTGCTCCCCCGTCACTCTCCTGCAGGGCCCGGGGCCCCTCAGTGCTGCCTGACATACACAATGATGTACGGGGACAGTAGCTGCTCCTCCGTCACTCTCCTGCAGGGCCCGGGGCCTCTCGGTGCTGCCTGACATACACAGTGATGTACGGGGACAGTAGCTGCTCCCCCGTCACTCTCCTGCAGGGCCCGGGGCCCCTCAGTGCTGCCTGACATACACAGTGATGTACGGGGACAGTGGCTGCTCCCCCGTCACTCTCCTGCAGGGCCCGGGGCCCCTCAGTGCTGCCTGACATACACAGTGATGTACGGGGACAGTAGCTGCTCCCCCGTCACTCTCCTGCAGGGCCCGGGGCCCCTCAGTGCTGCCTGACATACACAGTGATGTACAGGGACAGTAGCTGCTCCCCCGTCACTCTCCTGCAGGGCCCGGGGCCCCTCAGTGCTGCCTGACATACACAGTGATGTACAGGGACAGTAGCTGCTCCCCCGTCACTCTCCTGCAGGGCCCGGGGCCCCTCAGTGCTGCCTGACATACACAGTGATGTACAGGGACAGTAGCTGCTCCCCCGTCACTCTCCTGCAGGGCCCGGGGCCCCTCAGTGCTGCCTGACATACACAGTGATGTACGGGGACAGTAGCTGCTCCCCGTCACTCTCCTGCAGGGCCCGGGGCCCCTCAGTGCTGCCTGACATACACAGTGATGTACAGGGACAGTAGCTGCTCCCCGTCACTCTCCTGCAGGGCCCGGGGCCCCTCAGTGCTGCCTGACATACACAGTGATGTACGGGGACAGTGGCTGCTCCCCAATCACTCTCCTGCAGGGCCCGGGGCTCCTCAGTGCTGCCTGACACACACAGTGATGTACAGGGACAGTGGCTGCTCCCCGTCACTCTCCTGCAGGGCCCGGGGCCCCTCAGTGCTGCCTGACATACACAGTGATGTATGGGGACAGTGGCTGCTCCCCCGTCACTCTCCTGCAGGGCCCGGGGCCCCTCAGTGCTGCCTGACATACACAGTGATGTACGGGGACAGTAGCTGCTTGTACGTAGTGATGTACGGGGACAGTAGCTGCTCCCCTGTCACTCTCCTGCAGGGCCCGGGGCCCCTCAGTGCTGCCTGACATACACAGTGATGTACAGGGACAGTGGCTGCTCCCCGTCACTCTCCTGCAGGGCCCGGGGCCCCTCAGTGCTGCCTGACATACACAGTGATGTACGGGGACAGTGGCTGCTCCCCAATCACTCTCCTGCAGGGCCCGGGGCTCCTCAGTGCTGCCTGACACACACAGTGATGTACAGGGACAGTGGCTGCTCCCCGTCACTCTCCTGCAGGGCCCGGGGCCCCTCAGTGCTGCCTGACATACACAGTGATGTACAGGGACAGTGGCTGCTCCCCCGTCACTCTCCTGCAGGGCCCGGGGCCCCTCAGTGCTGCCTGACATACACAGTGATGTACAGGGACAGTGGCTGCTCCCCGTCACTCTCCTGCAGGGCCCGGGGCCTCTCGGTGCTGCCTGACATACACAGTGATGTACGGGGACAGTAGCTGCTCCCCCGTCACTCTCCTGCAGGGCCCGGGGCCCCTCAGTGCTGCCTGACATACACAGTGATGTACGGGGACAGTAGCTGCTCCCCCGTCACTCTCCTGCAGGGCCCGGGGCCCCTCAGTGCTGCCTGACATACACAGTGATGTACAGGGACAGTAGCTGCTCCCCCGTCACTCTCCTGCAGGGCCCGGGGCCCCTCAGTGCTGCCTGACATACACAGTGATGTACGGGGACAGTAGCTGCTCCCCCGTCACTCTCCTGCAGGGCCCGGGGCCCCTCAGTGCTGCCTGACATACACAGTGATGTACAGGGACAGTGGCTGCTCCCCGTCACTCTCCTGCAGGGCCCGGGGCCTCTCGGTGCTGCCTGACATACACAGTGATGTACGGGGACAGTAGCTGCTCCCCCGTCACTCTCCTGCAGGGCCCGGGGCCCCTCAGTGCTGCCTGACATACACAGTGATGTACAGGGACAGTGGCTGCTCCCCGTCACTCTCCTGCAGGGCCCGGGGACCCTCAGTGCTGCCTGACATACACAGTGATGTACAGGGACAGTGGCTGCTCCCCGTCACTCTCCTGCAGGGCCCGGGGCCTCTCGGTGCTGCCTGACATACACAGTGATGTACAGGGACAGTGGCTGCTCCCCCGTCACTCTCCTGCAGGGCCCGGGGCCCCTCAGTGCTGCCTGACATACACAGTGATGTACGGGGACAGTGGCTGCTCCCCCGTCACTCTCCTGCAGGGCCCGGGGCCCCTCAGTGCTGCCTGACATACACAGTGATGTACGGGGACACTGGCTGCTCCCCCGTCACTCTCCTGCAGGGCCCGGGGCCCCTCAGTGCTCCCTGACATACACAGTGATGTACGGGGACAGTAGCTGCTCCCCCGTCACTCTCCTGCAGGGCCCGGGGCCCCTCAGTGCTGCCTGACATACACAGTGATGTACGGGGACAGTAGCTGCTCCTCCGTCACTCTCCTGCAGGGCCCGGGGCCTCTCGGTGCTGCCTGACATACACAGTGATGTACGGGGACAGTAGCTGCTCCCCCGTCACTCTCCTGCAGGGCCCGGGGCCCCTCAGTGCTGCCTGACATACACAGTGATGTACGGGGACAGTGGCTGCTCCCCCGTCACTCTCCTGCAGGGCCCGGGGCCCCTCAGTGCTGCCTGACATACACAGTGATGTACGGGGACAGTAGCTGCTCCCCCGTCACTCTCCTGCAGGGCCCGGGGCCCCTCAGTGCTGCCTGACATACACAGTGATGTACGGGGACAGTAGCTGCTCCTCCGTCACTCTCCTGCAGGGCCCGGGGCCTCTCGGTGCTGCCTGACATACACAGTGATGTACAGGGACAGTGGCTGCTCCCCGTCACTCTCCTGCAGGGCCCGGGGCCCCTCAGTGCTGCCTGACATACACAGTGATGTACGGGGACAGTAGCTGCTCCCCCGTCACTCTCCTGCAGGGCCCGGGGCCCCTCAGTGCTGCCTGACATACACAGTGATGTACGGGGACAGTGGCTGCTCCCCGTCACTCTCCTGCAGGGCCCGGGGCTCCTCAGTGCTGCCTGACATACACAGTGATGTACAGGGACAGTGGCTGCTCCCCCGTCACTCTCCTGCAGGGCCCGGGGCCCCTCAGTGCTGCCTGACATACACAGTGATGTACAGGGACAGTAGCTGCTCCCCCGTCACTCTCCTGCAGGGCCCGGGGCCCCTCAGTGCTGCCTGACATACACAGTGATGTACAGGGACAGTGGCTGCTCCCCGTCACTCTCCTGCAGGGCCCGGGGCCCCTCAGTGCTGCCTGACATACACAGTGATGTACAGGGACAGTAGCTGCTCCCCCGTCACTCTCCTGCAGGGCCCGGGGCCCCTCAGTGCTGCCTGACATACACAGTGATGTACGGGGACAGTGGCTGCTCCCCGTCACTCTCCTGCAGGGCCCGGGGCTCCTCAGTGCTGCCTGACATACACAGTGATGTACAGGGACAGTGGCTGCTCCCCCGTCACTCTCCTGCAGGACCCGGGGCCCCTCAGTGCTGCCTGACATACACAGTGATGTACGGGGACAGTAGCTGCTCCCCCGTCACTCTCCTGCAGGGCCCGGGGCCCCTCAGTGCTGCCGCACATACACAGTGATGTACGGGGACAGTAGCTGCTCCCCCGTCACTCTCCTACAAGGCCCGGGCCCCTCAGTGCTGCCTGACATACACAGTGATGTACGGGGACAGTAGCTGCTCCCCCGTCACTCTCCTGCAGGGCCCGGGGCCCCTCAGTGCTGCCTGACATACACAGTGATGTACAGGGACAGTGGCTGCTCCCCGTCACTCTCCTGCAGGGCCCGGGGCCTCTCAGTGCTGCCTGACATACACAGTGATGTACAGGGACAGTGGCTGCTCCCCGTCACTCTCCTGCAGGGCCCGGGGCCCCTCAGTGCTGCCTGACATACACAGTGATGTACAGGGACAGTGGCTGCTCCCCGTCACTCTCCTGCAGGACCCGGGGCCCCTCAGTGCTGCCTGACATACACAGTGATGTACGGGGACAGTAGCTGCTCCCCCGTCACTCTCCTGCAGGGCCCGGGGCCCCTCAGTGCTGCCGCACATACACAGTGATGTACGGGGACAGTAGCTGCTCCCCCGTCACTCTCCTACAAGGCCCGGGCCCCTCAGTGCTGCCTGACATACACAGTGATGTACGGGGACAGTAGCTGCTCCCCCGTCACTCTCCTGCAGGGCCCGGGGCCCCTCAGTGCTGCCTGACATACACAGTGATGTACAGGGACAGTAGCTGCTCCCCCGTCACTCTCCTGCAGGGCCCGGGGCCCCTCAGTGCTGCCTGACATACACAGTGATGTACGGGGACAGTAGCTGCTCCCCCGTCACTCTCCTGCAGGGCCCGGGGCCCCTCAGTGCTGCCTGACATACACAGTGATGTACGGGGACAGTAGCTGCTCCCCCGTCACTCTCCTGCAGGGCCCGGGGCCCCTCAGTGCTGCCTGACATACACAGTGATGTACAGGGACAGTAGCTGCTTGTACGTAGTGATGTACGGGGACAGTAGCTGCTCCCCTGTCACTCTCCTGCAGGGCCCGGGGCCCCTCAGTGCTGCCTGACATACACAGTGATGTACGGGGACAGTGGCTGCTCCCCCGTCACTCTCCTGCAGGGCCCGGGGCCCCTCAGTGCTGCCTGACATACACAGTGATGTACGGGGACAGTAGCTGCTCCCCTGTCACTCTCCTGCAGGGCCCGGGGCCCCTCAGTGCTGCCTGACATACACAGTGATGTACAGGGACAGTAGCTGCTTGTACGTAGTGATGTACGGGGACAGTAGCTGCTCCCCTGTCACTCTCCTGCAGGGCCCGGGGCCCCTCAGTGCTGCCTGACATACACAGTGATGTACGGGGACAGTAGCTGCTCCCCCGTCACTCTCCTGCAGGGCCCGGGGCCCCTCAGTGCTGCCGCACATACACAGTGATGTACGGGGACAGTAGCTGCTCCCCCGTCACTCTCCTGCAGGGCCCGGGCCCCTCAGTGCTGCCTGACATACACAGTGATGTACGGGGACAGTAGCTGCTCCCCCGTCACTCTCCTGCAGGGCCCGGGGCCCCTCAGTGCTGCCTGACATACACAGTGATGTACAGGGACAGTAGCTGCTCCCCCGTCACTCTCCTACAAGGCCCGGGCCCCTCAGTGCTGCCTGACATACACAGTGATGTACAGGGACAGTAGCTGCTCCCCCGTCACTCTCCTGCAGGGCCCGGGGCCCCTCAGTGCTGCCTGACATACACAGTGATGTACGGGGACAGTAGCTGCTCCCCGTCACTCTCCTGCAGGGCCCGGGGCCCCTCAGTGCTGCCTGACATACACAGTGATGTACAGGGACAGTAGCTGCTCCCCCGTCACTCTCCTACAAGGCCCGGGCCCCTCAGTGCTGCCTGACATACACAGTGATGTACGGGGACAGTAGCTGCTTGTACGTAGTGATGTACGGGGACAGTAGCTGCTCCCCTGTCACTCTCCTGCAGGGCCCGGGGCTCCTCAGTGCTGCCTGACATACACAGTGATGTACGGGGACAGTGGCTGCTCCCCCGTCACTCTCCTGCAGGGCCCGGGGCCCCTCAGTGCTGCCTGACATACACAGTGATGTACAGGGACAGTAGCTGCTCCCCCGTCACTCTCCTGCAGGGCCCGGGGCCCCTCAGTGCTGCCTGACATACACAGTGATGTACGGGGACAGTAGCTGCTCCCCCGTCACTCTCCTACAAGGCCCGGGCCCCTCAGTGCTGCCTGACATACACAGTGATGTACGGGGACAGTAGCTGCTCCCCCGTCACTCTCCTGCAGGGCCCGGGGCCCCTCAGTGCTGCCTGACATACACAGTGATGTACAGGGACAGTAGCTGCTCCCCCGTCACTCTCCTACAAGGCCCGGGCCCCTCAGTGCTGCCTGACATACACAGTGATGTACGGGGACAGTAGCTGCTCCCCCGTCACTCTCCTGCAGGGCCCGGGGCCTCTCGGTGCTGCCTGACATACACAGTGATGTACGGGGACAGTGGCTGCTCCCCGTCACTCCTGCAGGGCCCGGGGCCCCTCAGTGCTGCCTGACATACACAGTGATGTACAGGGACAGTGGCTGCTCCCCGTCACTCTCCTGCAGGGCCCGGGGCTCCTCAGTGCTGCCTGACATACACAGTGATGTACAGGGACAGTAGCTGCTCCCCTGTCACTCTCCTGCAGGGCCCGGGGCCCCTCAGTGCTGCCTGACATACACAGTGATGTACAGGGACAGTGGCTGCTCCCCGTCACTCTCCTGCAGGACCCGGGGCCCCTCGGTGCTGCCTGACATACACAGTGATGTACGGGGACAGTAGCTGCTCCCCCGTCACTCTCCTGCAGGGCCCGGGGCCTCTCGGTGCTGCCTGACATACACAGTGATGTACGGGGACAGTAGCTGCTCCCCCGTCACTCTCCTGCAGGGCCCGGGGCCCCTCAGTGCTGCCTGACATACACAGTGATGTACGGGGACAGTAGCTGCTCCCCAGCACTCTCCTGCAGGGCCCGGGGCCTCTCGGTGCTGCCTGACATACACAGTGATGTACGGGGACAGTAGCTGCTCCCCCGTCACTCTCCTGCAGGGCCCGGGGCCCCTCAGTGCTGCCTGACATACACAGTGATGTACGGGGACAGTGGCTGCTCCCCCGTCACTCTCCTGCAGGGCCCGGGGCCCCTCAGTGCTGCCTGACATACACAGTGATGTACAGGGACAGTAGCTGCTCCCCCGTCACTCTCCTGCAGGGCCCGGGGCCTCTCAGTGCTGCCTGACACACACAGTGATGTACAGGGACAGTAGCTGCTTGTACGTAGTGATGTACGGGGACAGTAGCTGCTCCCCTGTCACTCTCCTGCAGGGCCCGGGGCCCCTCAGTGCTGCCTGACATACACAGTGATGTACGGGGACAGTAGCTGCTCCCCCGTCACTCTCCTGCAGGGCCCGGGGCCCCTCAGTGCTGCCGCACATACACAGTGATGTACGGGGACAGTAGCTGCTCCCCCGTCACTCTCCTGCAGGGCCCGGGGCTCCTCAGTGCTGCCTGACACACACAGTGATGTACGGGGACAGTAGCTGCTCCCCTGTCACTCTCCTGCAGGGCCCGGGGCCCCTCAGTGCTGCCTGACATACACAGTGATGTACGGGGACAGTGGCTGCTCCCCCGTCACTCTCCTGCAGGGCCCGGGGCCCCTCAGTGCTGCCTGACATACACAGTGATGTACGGGGACAGTAGCTGCTCCCCCGTCACTCTCCTGCAGGGCCCGGGGCTCCTCAGTGCTGCCTGACACACACAGTGATGTACGGGGACAGTAGCTGCTCCCCTGTCACTCTCCTGCAGGGCCCGGGGCCTCTCGGTGCTGCCTGACATACACAGTGATGTACGGGGACAGTAGCTGCTCCCCTGTCACTCTCCTGCAGGGCCCGGGGCCCCTCAGTGCTGCCTGACATACACAGTGATGTACGGGGACAGTGGCTGCTCCCCCGTCACTCTCCTGCAGGGCCCGGGGCCCCTCAGTGCTGCCTGACATACACAGTGATGTACGGGGACAGTGGCTGCTCCCCTGTCACTCTCCTGCAGGGCCCGGGGCCCCTCAGTGCTGCCTGACATACACAGTGATGTACGGGGATAGTTGCTGCTCCCCGTCACTCTCCTGCAGGGCCCGGGGCCCCTCAGTGCTGCCTGACATACACAGTGATGTACGGGGACAGTGGCTGCTCCCCTGTCACTCTCCTGCAGGGCCCGGGGCCCCTCAGTGCTGCCTGACATATACAGTGATGTACGGGGACAGTAGCTGCTCCCCGTCACTCTCCTGCAGGGCCCGGGGCCCCTCAGTGCTGCCTGACATACACAGTGATGTACGGGGACAGTGGCTGCTCCCCTGTCACTCTCCTGCAGGGCCCGGGGCCCCTCAGTGCTGCCTGACATACACAGTGATGTACGGGGACAGTAGCTGCTTGTACGTAGTGTTACATATGTGGAAGTGAGCGCCTAGAAACAGAGGTAAATGTAGAGCAAATTTCCCTTTCCTATGGTAGCTGGTGTAGCCCTTTTTGGAAGCATTGCCGTGGACCCATGATTTTAGTCTGTTGAGGTTTTTTGCCCACTCATGATGCGGAATTCCGGATCGCAAGATCGAAATTTAAGGGTGATGTGGAGTTCCGGAGGTCTGGGGGCGGTAATGCATGATATAATTGGAAGGTCCATTTTTTGGGCGAAGTTCCGTTTTTTATGCGGGGTTCCTTTTTTTTTTTTTTTTTTTTTTTTTTATATATATATATGCGGAAATCCGTTTTTATGCGGAGTTCCGGTTTTTTTTAATGCGGAATTCCGTTTTTGAATGCGGAAATCCGTTCAACATGCTGCCATTTGTAGTCTGTCTGATAGGAGTTACAGAAATCCGGATTTTAGGGCGGAATTTGGAGTGGTGGAGCCCTGAGGGGCTTGTGACCCTAACCACCCAATTGGAGAGCCTGGGATAGATCTGATCCTAGGGAATGATGGGTAATGTAGTCCTTGATAACACACAAAGTAGAGCCAATAGACAGTGAGGTTAGAAATGAGCTAAATAGCTCAGCGAATGGCGCTCACTGAATCATATGGTCATGTGATGTGGAAACTGTTTAAAAGCGTCTGCAGGCTCCTATTAGCTAAGCTCCTGATGAGTCCAAGTGACGAAACTAGTCGGGCGGCGCTGTAGGAGCTGGTCAGACGCTGGATCACCTCGAGGATTGTTTTATATGCGCATTGTAACTGGATGTTTGTAAGTGCACTTGCTCTTTTTAATATATTTTATTAAATGGAATTACGCTATGGTACACCTGTTTGAGCCCTAGATCATTTCTTTGCTGACACAAGAGAAAGTCATCACAACAAGCTAGAGCTGCTGGTCTGTGAAGGGTCGGCCATATTATCTGGTGAGAGGCTTGAGTGCATAGCTGGTGGAGGCACTTTAGGGTGACCCGTGAGTGTAGTGGGAGCACTGGTGGTGCTGGATAGTGTATGCTCTGTAAACGGTATCACACTATTGCTGTGTCTCTCTTTCATATGACATGTATACACACATCTGAGGAGTCCTATATCAGTGGAGGAGTTCGTGTGCTGGCATGGTCCAAAAACGTGATTGCTAATCGTTAGTGGTTGGCCTATTGTTCCGGTGAGAATATATCATTACTGCTATGAACTGTATATGAAGAATTATTGCTTGGACTATTAACTGGATACCTGTGGATCACACCTATTGAGGGTGTTGTGGACTTTTTAAATGTGGAATCTTGTGTATTAATATGTGGGTTGTTGAGCGCTGTTTCCATAGAATAGAAATTTTGTACGTAGTGTGACACACACAATTGAAAAATAGCGATCCGACCAGACAGAGATTTATTAATATTTAGAATATCTATTGAGGAGCGCACTGATCAAATATAGAATTTATAGATTGTTGTGCGCCTCCAGCCAGTTGAATCACCAAGTTCCTCCCAGCCTGGATGGCCTCAGGCTGCACTAGTTTAGGATCCACAATTGTAAGAAATGCCCCAGAATCCCGACAGCTCTATTACCATCCACAAAGACTTCCTGAAGGTACTTTTGGTGGACTTTAATGGAAGGAGAGACCAGGGGTTGCACCCCATAGAGGCCAGGGGTTGAATCCTGGAGCCATTCAGCTTGCAGAGGTGTCAGTCCCTCTGAGTTCTGAGGTACTTCCACATAATCATTAGTCCTTGGGGCCCCAGGTGATGCATTCCTCCTTCCCAGGTGACAGTAAGCCTGGTCATGCCCCAGTTGTCCACAGCCAAAGCAGGTACGCTGTGGAGGGTGTCGGGGCAACTGAAGTCGTGGAGTACAGGGCAAAGGGGATGTGGTAACTGCAGGATGGGTGGATGGACTTGGCCCTGGAGAAGACTGTGTTCTGTGATCTAAAGCTGCACCCTCATCTAGTATGACTGGATACCGGTCTCGTTCCTCTGAGTTCTGTGGTACTTCCACATAATGAATAGCCCTTGGGACCCCAGGTGATGCATTTTTCCATCTCAGGGGACAGTTAGCCTGAAAGTGCCCCAGCTGTCCACAACCAAAGCAGTGACGCTGCAAAGGGTTTGGGGCAGATCGAGATTGTGGCATATAAGGCAAAGAAGGTGAGGTAACCACAGGATGGATAGAGGGTTAGGGCTGAAAAAGTCTGTGTTCGGCGATGTGGGGGGCAGTACAGTTGGGCTCCCTGGGGAGGTGTGTTACCTGTTCTGGGCGCCTCTGCTGACATCTTTCTCCAGCGTGGCTTGATAGTCAGTGCCTCATCTGCTAAGGCTGCAGCCTCATCCAGGGTACCTGGTTTCCTCTCTCGCACCCACTCACGCACTTCAGCTGGGCACTTTGAGAAGAATTGCTCCATTAGAAACACTTGAATAATCTGCTCTGCAGTAAAGACTTGCTCTCCTTCCAGCCAACGGCGGCATGCTTGTGAAATCTTATGAGCAAAAATTTTAAAAGAGTTTTCCAGGTTACAAGGGGTGCTCCGAAACTGGCTCCTGTGAGCATCAGGTGTTATAGCATAATAATCCAATACTGCCTGCTTGATCGCCGCATAATTGTGCTTGTCTCCTTGATCCAACATGCGGTATGCTTCTGCAGCGCCCCCCTCCAGCAGCCCCACAATATGACAAGGCCAGTCCATAGAGGGGACATCCAGTAGTTCATACTGCAATTCAAAGTCCTGAAAGAACCCATCAACATCTCCCAATATTTCAACAAATGGTTTAAAGTCCTTGCGAGAGATGTTTGGGGTCTCTCTGCACGCTGATATGGACACAGTGGCTAGCTCATGGTTCCGAGTAGCCTCTAGCTCCTGTCTCTGTTGGGCCTTACGGATAGCAGCAATTTTCATTTCTAGCGTTGCATCATCTCCTAGAATTGCCACCTCCTCCTCATACCATATGACCCACTTACTTTTTCCAGTCTGTGGAGGTGCCTCTGACCTGCTGGTCACTGGTGCTGCTGGGGTTGTCTCTGTAGCTTCACATCTCTGCTGTTCAGCTTTCTCCAGACTGGCCATCAGCTGGCCCTTAGGGAGTCCTCTATAGCTCAGACCCAGCTCTCTGGCTCGATCTTGTAAACTGGCGGCTGTCCAGTTTTGGTATTCAGATAAGCAATTATCCTCCATGATGATCAAGTCTTCGTCTGCCAACTACTGTGCTCTGACGCCACCACTGCCAACCAGTTGTGACGGTTCCGAGACCACAGAGCCCAGAGACACAGTGTATAGCAGCTGATTAAACAAAACCCGACTGGCGGGGCATTTATTGGTCACACAGTTCACACAAAAAGTTCACAATATTACTATATAATCCACAAGGGAGTGTCACAGATTCCCCCTACCAAGCAGTCACAATTCCCAGCTTCGCAGGCAAAGCAACATAAGTCCCAAAGTTCCAGTAACTCCATCAATAGAAGGTGTCCAAGAGGTGCACAACAGCTCCCAACAGTCCCAATAGATGCAGTTCTCATCAGTCCCAATATCCAGTAGACATCCGACAAGTCTACACGACCAGATGCGGTGAGATACACCAGTCCACAGTCCAGGGCCTCAGGACACTAAGTTCAGCAAACCCTCTCTGGGTCCTGGCCGCATGGGGAATTCTCCTGGCTCACAACAGATCCAGTGAGCTGCTCTCCCTTCCCCAGACACAATCCAACTCCTTTCCATGAGGTACAAGCATGATACCAGCTCTGCTCTCAGGTGCCTAGCTGTCTGCCTCCTGTGGAGAGCCAACCACTGAGCAGCCTAAATAGTGAATGGCCTTAGGCTGATAAGGTGTATCGCTGATGTCTCCAGAGCGTGGGGGGAAGGTGAGTTTTCTATGGGACAACAAATACAGTACTGTACATTAGAGTCTGCAGTCCTAATCCAATCATCCATTGTCACAGCCGTTCAGCTCTTCCCTCCTCTGCCTGTCGGTGCCGTAGGATCAGCTTTAGGCGCAGTTCAGGATCAGCCGAGTTCAGTAGCTGTAGTTCCGCTTCCAGAGATGGCATCTCCCTGTTCGGTGGATCGTCCAGGACATGGTCTCCACTCGCATCCTGTGGGGAGCAATTCCTCCTCTGGCATGTCGTGAGCTGCACCTGCTGGCGTTGGAGCACGGGCTTGCTCTGCCTCATCATACTCCTCGAGGGCACGAACTAACTGCTCCTTAGTCTGGCCGCTCACCGTCTCGATGCCTTTGTGCTCACACAGGTTAAGTAGTATCTCTTTGCTTTGCCTTGCATAGCTGGATGCTTTCTGAGCCATCGTGTTGCAAAATAAAAAGAAAAAAGGGGGGGAGGGAAAGCAAAATACCAAGTGTGTATCTTTTGACCAGATCAAGCGGGGATCAGCCTTATTCGAGCTACAAACAAGGCTGTGACCCCTAAACAGCTTCTTACTGCCACCACTAGCGGTTGCTAGACACGTCAACTCAGCTGTCGACTGCTCAACACGCAATATGCGTTTTCGTAGTCAGCTTTGCGCTTAGGCCAAATACGGGAACGCCACACACCCACACACACAGTACAGTTGTTCAGTAACACAGCACAATCAGGCACTGACTTGTAATGCAAGTTACACTGTTGTGCAGCAAAACCACTAACAGTCGTTCCGAACGATACTGTTAGCCACTCCCACTCTGCTGTCAAGTGCAGAAGTGCCCCATACACACAATGCAATTACAATTTCATATGGTAGTATTGCTCAAGCATACAATTAGGCATGGACTTATGCACAGTTACACTGCAGTCTCTTCTAGGCTATAAGTGTTAGTTTAGTACAGCAGAAGTCAAGCTTATTAAATAGCAATTTAATATTCCACGAAAAAGTGGAACAATGCAGAACAGAATATATACAAAAGATTACAAAAAACAAAATAAAAAAAAGTTACAAAATTAAGAGTTTACAAAGATACACACAAGGCTATTTGCTTACCAATAACAGGGATCAAGATAGACGAATCTTGGACTTGGGTTCTGTGGACGGACACCGTTCTGATTGGATCAGGAGCCAACTTAGCTTAGACCGGGAGTCCAGCTCCAGCTACCGCCAGGAGTAGACTGATTTTAGGTATCTGCCCCCTGCTTTTTATGCTGGAATATCTGCCTTTAGGTTGCAAGCCTGTTTGGATAGGGGGGGGGGACTAGTTTTATCCTCAGACATAATTTGATTCCCAGAGATCTAACATCCACATGTGAAAAGTGTATTATAGCATTATAGCACACACACAACAAAAGACTTCCTTAACATCCAATTTCCCCAGGTTAAAGGTGACAATTGATTAAGGCTTTCACATTGCAGCAGGATGTCATGTGTAAAGTCCTGGCTCAGGCTGGTGTGATCTGCTTCAAAGCATACTGCAGCCAGTCCAGGTGACAATTGCTCCCAAACACAATACACCTCTGAGACATTATTCAGACAACATGGTCTGACCACCTGTATAGGCTTCACAGCACCTGTCTAATTAAGGGTTTCCTAATTAGAAGCAGACAACGATAGAGGTAATTTACATTTTATACGGAATTCCAGGAAGCTAGTTGCCCGTGGCACGCCTGCGTATACGGTTCCCGACTGCGGGTTTGACCAGATCAAGCGGGGAGCAGCCTTATTCGAGCTACAAACAAGGCTGTGACCCCTAAACAGGTTCTTACTGCCACCACTAGCGGTTGCTAGACACGTCAACTCAGCTGTCGAGTGCTCAACACACAATCTGCATTTTCGTAGACGGGTCAACTTTGCGCTTAGGCCGAATACGGGAACGCCACGCACCCACACACACAGTACAGTTGTACAGTAACACAGCACAATCAGGCACTGACTTGTAATGCGGGTTACACTGTCGTGCAGCAAAACCACTAACAGTCGTTCCGAACGATACTGTTAGCCACTCCCACTCTGCTGTCAAGCGCAGAAGTGCCCCATACACACAATTCAATTACAATTTCATATGGTAGTATTGCTCAAGCATACAATTAGGCCAGAGCCGGATTAAGGCCAAATGGGGCCCTAAGCAGAGTAGCAGATTTGGGCCCCCCTCCCTGAACCCCATCTGCCCCCCCCCCCCCCATAATGTCATAATAGAACTGAAGGTACCTTTGGCTTCTTGCACCCATTACTTCTACCACCCATTGTCCCAGGCCTAAGTCTGTAAATATACGCATGAGCCATTATATATATATATATATATATATACATATACACACACACACACACAACTCATTGATCAACAGTTGTCGGCCTCCTGTGCTCAGTACTGTCAATGGCGCCTGCACTCTCTTACTGAGCATGCCTGAGGCGCGTTTAGGAGGAGGGAGGGGGCCAATGAGGTCAGCAGCGAGTGAGCGCGCTGATGTGTGCAGGGGAGGACTTGAACGTTTTGGCCTGTGGGGGAAACAGCCTAGAGGCTTCCCACAGCCTTCCTGTCATGGCTGCCCCAGCCCAAATGCATACATTTATTGTAAATTGCAAATAGACCTATAATAATACTAATCAATAATACGTTCGAGTTCTGTGTGCCCATACACACATCTATTTTTCAATTTGATTCCTTGCAGAAATTGATCCCCTTAAAATTTCCAATTGATCACATTTCGATCAATTTTGACCAAAAAATGAATGAAATTGTTGATCAGATGGGATTGAAAATCTAGGTCGATTGGAGGCGGGTCAGAAGCAGTGGTAGGGCTATGACCTAAAGTGCTGCACTACATCAAACAGTATAATGCTGCAGTTTATCAGTTTTTAATAGACTTTAAAGCACACATGCTTTAAAGTCAATGGGAATTGGTAATATAAAAAAGCCAGATACTTACCTAAGGAGAGGGAAGGCTCTGGGTCCTAATGAGCCTTCCCTCTCCTCTCCCGGTGCCCGTTCTAGCTCTAGCTCCCAAATTCGGTCAAATGCTGCTATCTCTGGCACCGAAGGGAGGCTTCAGAAGCCCAAGTGCTCCTGAAGACGGGCCCGCTCCATACTGCACACGTGCGAACACTCTCTCGTGCATACTCGATCGTGCGCAGTATGGAGCCGCCTGTCTCCAGGAGGACTCGGCTCCCGAAGTCGCCCGCGGCGGGGGATTCAAACGGGGAAGTCGGCACTGTACCGAAGGCACCGGAAGAAGAGAGGGAAGGATCATTAGGACCCAGAGCCTTCCCTTTCCTTAGGTATCTTTTTTATTTTTAAATATCGACTCCCAATGACTTTAAAGTGTTTGTGTGTCTGTTGGTCACTTGACTCTGGCAGCTTCCCTCACCTTAAAGGGAACATCCAGGCTGGAAAAAAACCAAAATCCACTTACCTGGGGCTTCCTCCAGCCCCTGGCTGCCATCCTGTGCCCTCGCCGCAGCTCCAGTGGCTCCCAGTGTCCTGCACTGCAGAAGCCGACCTCGCCAGGTCAGCTTCCAGGTTGGCTTCTTGTGCGCTCGTCGTCGTGGGTCACGTGGTCCTGCAGACATCATCAGTTCTGTACTGCACAGGCGCAGTAGTTCTGCGCCTGCGCAGTACAGACCTAATGAGGTCAGCCGGACAAAGTGACCCACGCCGTGGAGCACAGAAGAAGCCGTCCAGGAAGCAGCGCAGGACACTGGGAGCCACTGGAGTTGCGGCGAGGGCACAGGATGGCAGCCAGGGGCTGGGGGAAGCCCCAGGTAAGTGGATTTTGGTTTTTTTTTCCAGCTTGGACCTTCCCTTTAAAGGATACCAGAGCCTTACTGTGCCTGCTACCCCCTTTTCTCATAATCTTTTTGGCTCTGGTATCCTTAAATAAAGACCCCCACCCACCTCTATAGGTTCCATCATACCAGGGCTAGTTGCTCCAGGCTTCCTTTTAATTTCTCTGCTGGCTATTTGTGTTACTTACCAGTATCCTATAAATCAGATGAAGAGGTGAGGGGATTGGTTCCCTTCTGCTCAGCACATTACCTCCAGCCCTCTCCTCTCCTCACAACATCCCAGCCTTGCTTCAGTGTCACTGACCAGCCATTTGTCCTTTCCTTATCTGAGGGGGAGGGAGGCCAGAACAAGTGAAGGCACAGACAGTACAGGCAGGGTCAGCACTCAGCAGCTCAGGCAGAGACACAGACAGGACACTTTTTTCCTGTCACATCCCATAAGGTCTCCTGCAGCAGCCCAGACAGACCCCATTATAGCTGTACAAGAGGAGGAAGACAGTGGCTACAGGGCCGGCCCTAGACTTTTTGCCGCCTGAGGCAAATTTTTAAAAAATTCCCCGCCCGTGCCTCTAACACATAGCGGCTGCTTCTATTTAAGGCTGGAGGGGAGCGGAGGATGGGGGACCCAGGTGAGGGAGGGGGGGGGGGTCCGACCCCCCCTCCCCGCCGCTGGCCCAATACCCCCGTCCTGCCCGCTACCCCTCCAGCTCGGCGGCCGGCTCCCCGCACCCACGGACGGGCGGGTGCCGCCCCTGGAAATGTGCCGCCTGAGGCAAAAGTTTCACCCCGCCTCATGAGCGGGCCGGCCCTGAGTGGCTAGCACCTAGCAGGGAACACTATAATTTAATCATTGCTTTGTAAAGAAGTAAAAGCATGAATGGCTTTAACATAAAGGTCAGAATTGAAGTACCTGCTATGGACTGGCATTGCTCGTATTCACAGTCAGCTGCTTTACCCCGCTCTGCAGTCTCACTAATTCAGCTCCGGGGGAGGAGTTTACACCACCACGGAACTGACTTGAGCCAGGGAAGCAGCATGCCTGGAAGAGAAGGAGCTGAGCCGAATGCTCTGCAGTCTCTGCCCCAAACTAAAGACAAGCAGCAACAGGACAGACAGACCTTGTAAAAGCATGCTGGGGGTCAGGGCTGAATTTCATTACCACCCGGCAGGCTTGTCTGATGAGGCGGTGACCTGGGGGAGTGTATCAACTCACGCAGCATAGAGTGCACTATGCGAGCTGAGATGGAGACTGGAGCTTCTGTTACCGTAGCAACAGCGACGCTCAGCCTCAGCTCGTATCGGGAAAGAAACAGTGCTGCGGCAGGCCAGGCAGGAAAGAGGGTTAAACAGTGAGGAGATTCGTACTTGCCGATGGGGCCCCTAACTGCAGCATTAAAAAAGACTATGGATGGAGGCTCACGGGGCCCTTTACACCTTCAACAGGGCCCTAAGCTGATGCTTGTAGTGCCTGGTGGATGATCCGGCCCTGAATTAGGCATGGACTTATGCACAGTTACACTGCAGTCTCTTCTAGGCTATGAGTGTTAGTTTAGTACAGCAGAAGTAAAGCTTATTAAATAGCAATTTAATATTCCAGGAAAAAGTGGAACAATGCAGAACAGAATATATACAAAAGATTACAAAAAACAAAATAAAAAAGTTACAAAATTAAGAGTTTACAAAGATACACACAAGGCTATTTGCTTACCAATAACAGGGATCAAGATAGACGAATCTTGGACTTGGGTTCTGTGGACGGACACCATTCTGGTTGGATCAGGAGCCAACTTAGCTTAGACCGGGAGTCCGGCTCCAGCTACCGTCAGGAGTAGACTGATTTTAGGTATCTGCCCCCTGCTTTTTATGCTGGAATATCTGCCTTGAGGCTGCAAGCCTGTTTGGATGGGGGGGGGGGGGGGGACTAGTTTTATCCTCAGACATAATTTGATTCCCAGAGATCTAACATCCACATGTGAAAAGTGTATTATAGCACACACACAACAAAAGACTTCCTTAACATCCAATTCCCCCAGGTTAAAGGTGACAATTGATTAAGGCTTTCACTTTGCAGCAGGATGTCATGTGTAAAGTCCTGGCTCAGGCTGGTGTGATCTGCTTCAAAGCATACTGCAGCCAGTCCAGGTGACAATTGCTCCCAAACACAATACACCTCTGAGACATTATTCAGACAACATGGTCTGACCACCTGTATAGGCTTCACAGCAACTGTCTAATTAAGGGTTTCCTAATTAGAAGCAGACAATGATAGAGGTAATTTACATTTTATACGGAATTCCAGGAAGCTAGTTGCCAGCTGTCACGGACGGTTGCGGGGCCGCAGGCGCGTCCTGGAACCGCCCGTGAAGAAAAAGCGATCGCACTCGATTCCCTGCATCGATTGCGCTTCAAATCGATACAATCTGGGTTGAGTGTGTAGGGGCAGCTGAAGTCCTTTTCTTAGCAGAGAGAGAGCACCATCCTAAAGGCTGGATGGCTCTTTTGATATGCTAATGAGCCTGGGCCCAGAGAGTCCCTGGCTTCAAGCTGTGCTGATGGCCCATCCATCAGGTATAAGGTGACAAGCACCATGGCAGAAGCAATCTAGTTGGGGGGAAGCCAGACCCACTGGCTCCCTCCCAGCAGGGGAGGTGACACCTAGCTGGCTGCTCCAAACTTCAAAGAGCCTTTGCCTGGGAATAACCTGAGTCTCATAGCATATCCATAACTTCCCAGATCTGTCATATTTCTGGGGTTCCTGAGATGGCAGCTTCGCCAAACGTGGGGGAAGTGTAGCATGAGCCCCGGTGCTGGTTCTGAGGAAGTTTCAGAACATTCTGAGGTAAGGACTGCCAGTTAGGCAGTTTGAAAATGCCCTGATGATACCACAGGGGTCCCACCCCTCATGTCTGGTATCAGGGCGCTGGGTAAATCGAGACAGACCTGAAAATGTTAATAAATCGGCCCTGACCTGTACGGTTCTGTGAGATAGAGCCCATATATGGTTAAGGCATGATTTCTGGCCCCCAGGACAAGGGGAGGACTCATCTCATGTTCTAAGGGGGGGGGTGGGCCCGCCCTCACTCCCTCCTACTGAATCAGGGGCATAAGAATGGCAGAGGACCCAAACTCAGTGTCCTCCACCCTGAAAACACCTTGAACTCATCAGGTGCCAGCTTGAGGATATGGTGGCATCCACCTGGTCTGAACTCTGATTGAAACCCAGAACTCTGTTTTTCCCACAAAAAGGACATCTTTCCAGGAACTAAGTATTTTTCTCCCTTCTTTTATTTTTTATACTGGCTATTACTGTCTTAATAATTGTGATTTTAATAATTGTCTGTATATATTAATTATTTATATTGCGTGAATAAACGACTTTCTCCAAGTCATTCACTGTCCGCTACCCTGCTTATCAGCACACACAGAACTGATCCCGGGTCTCTGAAGATACGCTACTGTTTGTTTGTTGTTGGCTAGACAGAATACCGTGTGTTTAACCGTTTTATTCGCAGGACTAGTCAGTCAGTTAGTGGGCTCCACGGTCCCATGGTAACCGCGGTGGTGGCAGTTTACTCTGAACCAGTGGGTGAAGTTGTAATCACCCGTGTCTCACAGGCTCCCTTCTGAGTTGTCTGCGGCTAATTCTTAACAGTTTCTGCGCATTGACTGCGACCAGAGTTCGCACGATCTGTGCGCTGGCACCGTTTAGAAGGCTAAGTGTGGTCAGCCACTAGGGCTCCTGTGACACCAGCCTTCAAAGCCAGACTGGCTAACAGACAATCCCATATGATACAGTCAGAAAAATGAAAGAAATATGTTCCTGTATTCCTTACATCATAAGCACCCCAGTATATCACCACACCTCCGCTGTTAACTTGGTGCAAGGCAGAAGATCTTCCCAGATCATCCTGCCTGCACCTACACTGTTGGCTCTGCTTGACGGGACAGCCCATCCGCACTCCCATGATTGCTCCCCTTCCTATGTTGAATAGTGAAGCTATATTGTTGGAGAACTAAGCTCCATCTCAGCAATTTTCCATTGTCACCAGAAACCCGATGTAACCAAGAGGGCTGTGGTCGGTGATGACCGTGAATACGCGACCGTAGAGATAGTGCTGCAGCTTTGGTAGGGCCCATACAATTGCCAAGCACTCCTTCTTCTCTATGGTGGCGTAGGCTACCTCCCGGGGTAGCAGCTTCCGACTTAAAGAGACACTGAAGCGAAAAAAAAAATATGATATAGTGAATTGGTTGTGTACTATGAATAATTACTAAAAGATTAGCAGCAAAGAAAATATTCTCATATTTTTATTTTCAGGTATATAGTGTTTTTTCTAACATTGCATCATTCTATAATATGTGCAGATTACACAACACTCAGCATTCAAAATAAGTCTTTCAGAGCAGTCTGTGAAGTAATGACCTCTCCTCTGCCAGAGGAAAAGTAAACAGTTAACTTACAGTTGAGATAATAAAAGTCAGATAACAGCCCTCTCCAGGACTAACTTAGTCGGAGAGCTTAATGGCTTGTTTGCATAGAGATAACAACTGGAGTTTCTCAACTCTTCCTGTACTGGAAACAATTAGACTGATGTATCTGATCTTAATGTTTTATTTCTTAGCTGTACTACACATACAAATCATAATATCATCATTTTTTTTTCGCTTCAGTGTCTCTTTAAATACAGAATCGGATGTTCTTCCCCAGTTTGGTTTACCTGGCTTAACACAGCACCTAGGCCAAAGGCTGAGGCGTCAGTCTGGACCACAAACCGTCGGCTGAAGTCTGGAGCTTGCAACACGGGAGGGCTAGCTAGGGCCCTCTTCAGAGCTGTGAATGACTGTTCGCATTCTGGCGTCCAGAGAATCTGCTTGGGCAGCTTCTTTTTGGTGAGATCTGTCAATGGCTTGGCGAGGGCACTGTAGTTGGGGACAAACTTTCTATAGTACCCAGCAGTCCCTAAGAAGGACTGAATCTGTTTCTTCGTTTGGGGGGTGGGCCAGGACACAATGGCATCTACCTTCCCCGTATCTGGACGAAGCTCTCCCCCCCCACCACCACATGTCCCAGGTACTGTACCTGTTTCATACCTATCTGACACTTGCTAGGCTTGACTGTTAGTCCTGCTGCAGTGATGCGTCCCAAAACCTGTGACAGCTGCGCTAAGTGGTCTTTCCAGTTGGCGCTAAACACGGCGATGTCATCTAGGTAGGCGACAGCGCAGTGTTCCAATCCAATCCTTCCAGGAGACCATTTACAACCCTTTGGAAGGTGGCTGGGGCGCTTTTCATTCCAAAAGGCATTACATTAAACTCAAACAGACCTGAGAGGGTGATAAAGGCAGACCTCTCCCGTGCCTCAGCCGTTAGAGGGACCTGCCAGTATCCCCGACTCAAATCCACGATTGTTAGATATTGCGCGCCAGCTAGCTTATCTAACAATTCGTCGACCCTCGGCATTGGGTAAGCATCTGATGCAGTTATCAAATTTAGTTTTCGATAATCTACACAGACCGAGTGGTCTGGTCCCGTTTGGGTACTAGCACTACAGGTGATGCCCATGCACTGTGCGACCGTTGGATCACCCCTAGTGACAGCATTTCCTCAATCTGCTTGCTGATGTGGGCCTGAACTTCAGGGGAGACTCTATATGCTGACTGTCTAACCGGCTTGTTTTTTCCGGTGTCAACTAGTGTTGGGCGAACACCTAGATGTTCGGGTTCGCGAACGTTCGCCGAACATCACCGCGATGTTCGGGTGTTCGCGCCGAACTCTGAACATAATGGAAGTCAATGGGGACCCGAACTTTCGTGCTTTGTAAAGCTTCCTTACATGCTACATACCCCAAATTAGCAGGGTGTGTGCACCTTGGAAGTGGGTACAAGAGGAAAAAAAATATTTGAAAAAGAGCTTATAGTTTTTGAGAAAATTGATTGTAAAGTTTCAAAGGAAAAACTGTCTTTTAAATGTGGAAAATGTCATGTTTCTTTGCACAGGTAACATGCTTTTTGTCGCCATGCAGTCATAAATGTAATACAGAGAAGAGGTTCCAGGAAAAGGGACCGGTAACGCTAACCCAGCAGCAGCACACGTGATGGAACAGGAGGAGGGTGGCGCAGGAGGAGAAGGCCACGCTTTGAGACACAACAACCCAGGCCTTGCATGAGGACAAGAAGCGTGCGGATAGCATGCTTTTTACCGCCATGCAGTCATAAATGTAATAAAGATGAGAGGTTCCATAAACAGGGACCGGCAACGCTAACCCAGCAGCAGCAGCAGCACACGTGATGGAACAGGAGGAGGCGCAGGAGGAGAAGGCCACGCTTTGAGACACAACAACCCAGGCCTTGCATGAGGACAAGAAGTGTGCGGATAGCATGCTTTTTACCACCATGCAGTCATAAATGTAATAAAGATGAGAGGTTCCATAAACAGGGACCGGCAACGCTAACCCAGCAGCAGCAGACGTGATGGAACAGGAGGAGGCGCAGGAGGAGAAGGCCACGCTTTGAGACACAACAACCCAGGCCTTGCATGAGGACAAGAAGCGTGCGGATAGCATGCTTTTTACCGCCATGCAGTCATAAATGTAATAAAGATGAGAGGTTCCATAAACAGGGACCAGCAACGCTAACCCAGCAGCAGCAGCAGCAGCACACGTGATGGAACAGGAGGAGGCGCAGGAGGAGAAGGCCACGCTTTGAGACACAACAACCCAGGCCTTGCATGAGGACAAGAAGCGTGCAGATAGCATGCTTTTTACTGCCATGCAGTCATAAATGTAATAAAGATGAGAGGTTCCATAAACAGGGACCGGCAACGCTAACCCAGCAGCAGCAGCAGCACACGTGATGAAACAGGAGCAGGCGCAGGAGGAGAAGGCCACGCTTTTTGAGACACAACAACACAGGCCTTGCATGAGGACAAAAAGCGTGCGGATATAGCAGCAATGCTTTTTGCCGCCATGCAGTCATAAATGTAATACAGATGAGAGGTTCAATAAACAGGGACCGGAAACGCTAAACCATCCCAGATGTTCATTGGTCATGTTACTTGGTTGGGGTCCTGGAGTGTTGCGTAGTCGTTTCCAATCCAGGATTGATTCATTTTAATTTGAGTCAGACGGTCTGCATTTTCTGTGGAGAGGCGGATACGCCGATCTGTGACGATGCCTCCGGCAGCACTGAAACAGCGTTCCGACATAACGCTGGCTGCCGGGCAGGCCAGCACCTCTATTGCGTACATTGCCAGTTCGTGCCAGGTGTCTAGCTTCGATACCCAATGCAGATGGATTGTTCGACACAGCTACGCCATCTGACATGTAGTCCTTGACCATCTTCTCCAGGCGATCGGTGTTGGAGGTGGATCTGCACGCTTGCTGTTCTGTGGGCTGCTGCTGCATGGGTGTCAGAAAATTTTCCCACTCCAAGGACACTGCCGATACCATTCCCTTTTGGGCACTAGCTGCGGCTTGTGTTGTTTGCTGCCCTCCTGGTCGTCCTGGGTTTGCGGAAGTCAGTCTGTCGGCGTACAACTGGCTAGAGGAGGGGGAGGATGTCAATCTCCTCTCTAAAGTCTCCACAAGGGCCTGCTGGTATTCTTCCATTTTGACCTGTCTGACTCTTTCTTCAAGCAGTTTTGGAACATTGTGTTTGTACCGTGGATCCAGAAGTGTATAAACCCAGTAATTGGTGTTGTCCAGAATGCGCACAATGCGTGGGTCGCGTTCAATGCAGTCTAGCATGAATTGAGCCATGTGTGCCAGAGTCCTACCAGAATCCTCATCATCCTCTTGTGAGCGTTGTGATAGTTGTTGTGATGCATCATAGTCGTCACCTTCTTCCTGGTCTGCTTCTGCTGACCATTCGCGCTGAATTGTGGAAGTCCAACGTGCACCGCTCTGGCCCTCGTCAGTGGTGGCAGGAAATTCCTGCTCCAACTCCAGCTGTTCCTCCTCCTCTTCTTCGTCATAGCTGCTGGGGCCAGCGTTTCCTGAAGCGGATGGCCTGATGTTGGTACCATCACGCTGATCGTTTTCTCCTTCAGATTCCCCCAGTTGCATCATGACAGCTGTTTCCTTGATTTTCAACATTGACCTCTTCAGTAAACACAGCAGTGGTATGGTAATGCTGACTGAAGAGTTGTCACTGCTCACAAGCAACGTGGATTGCTCAAAATTTTGGAGGACTTGGCAGAGGTCCAACATGTTGGCCCAATCGGATCCACAAAAGCTTGGCAGCTGGCCGGATGCGCCTCGGTACTGCGCCGTCATGTACTGGACCACTGCACTCTTCTGCTCGCAAAAGCGGGCTAGCATGTGCAGCGTAGAATTCCAGCGCGTAGGGACATCACACAGCAAGCGATGGTGGGGGAGATTGAAGCGCTCCTGCATCTTGGCGAGTGCCCCCGAAGCAGTACTGGAATTTCTACAATGTTTGGCCACTCGACGCACCTTCAACAGAAGATCGGCCACGCCTGGGTATGTCCTCAGGAACCGCTGAACTACTAGGTTCATCACGTGCGCCAGGCAAGGGATGTGTGTCAGCTTAGCCAACCTTAAAGCGCGAATGAGATTACTCCCATTATCACACACAACCATGCCTGGTTTCAGGTCCAGCGGTGCCAGCCACAAATCCGTCTGTTCCTTTATTCCCCTCCAAATTTCCTCCCCTGTGTGCTGCTTATCCCCAAGGCAGATCAGCTTCAGCAACGCTTGCTGACGCATGCCAACAGCTGTGCTGCACTGCTTCCACGATCCTACTGCTGCTGGGTTAGCGTTTCCGGATGAGGTACAGCTTTGAGATGCGTTGGAGGAGAAGGAGTCAGAGAGGTAGGTGCTGCTGTTGTTATCCAGTGGGAGGGACAGCGGTGCAGCTGTTTGCGGCGTGGGCAACACCCGCGCCGTAGCAGGTGAGGAATCGCTGCCAGGCTCCACAAGGATCACCCAGTGCGCGGTAAGGGAGATGTATCGACCCTGGCCGAACGCACTCGTCCAGGTGTCAGTGGTGAGGTGAACCTTGCAGGCAATGGCATTCTTCAAGCTTCGGGTTATTTTGCTGACCACGTGCTCATGCAACTCAGACACTGCAGAGCGCGCAAAGTGGTAGCGGCTGGGAACCACGTAATGTGTGATGGCCACTGACATCATGCCCTTGAAGCTGTTTGTCTCCACCACTCGATATGGCAGCATTTCGCAGGCCAGAAGCTTGGCTATGCTGGCTGTTAGTGCCACGGCCCGGGGGTCATTTGCTGGCAATTTCCTCTTGCGCTCAAACATCTCCGAGACAGACAACTGAACCATAGGGCTGCACACTGAAGGGCTGTTGGTTTTTGTGTTTGATGAAGACTGGGAGACCTCAAGAGCACTAGTCCGGAAAGTGACAGTGTCAGCGTCGTCTGATGTTTGTGAATGTTGTGAACCACGCAATGGCTGGGCTACTGCTGCTGCTGAGGCGGGTCTGGTGGCGAGTCTGGTGAACCCAAGGGAGGCAGTGTTGCTGGTACCCTGTCCTGCCGCGTTTGCCCACAGAGTGGGATGTTTGGATAGCATGTGGCGGCTCATGCTGGTGGTGGAGAGGTTGTTAATACTTTTCCCCCTGCTCAGGCGGGTCTTGCACACCTTGCAAATCGCCATGGTAACATCCTCAGTGCAGTCTTCAAAGAAAGCCCAGACTTTGGAGCACCTGCCTTGCTGGCGATTTCTGTTTGCGCCTCTTTTGCCTCTCACTTGAACTTCCACGCTTGTGGTGCCTGAAATTGCGCGCCGCCTACCTTGTGGCACAAGGCGAACTCGTGCAGCAGTGGGTTCTTCAACAGACTCATCTGTGCTGCTGCTACGACGGGGATGTTCTCGTTCACAAACAAAATCTGGGTCTATGTCCACATTGTCCATATCCTCCTCTTCCATCTCCTCAAACTCGTCATATGTCATTGTGGGGTGCCGCCACCACCGTGGAGTAGAGCTCCCCAGAACAACCTCTGCGCAGCTCACTCCAACGTCGTCTTCCAGAGCTTCTCGGCCGACCTCCTGCAATTGCAACCCCTCCTGCCCAACTTGCTCTGGAATTTGGGTTTCAAAGTCCTCGGACTCGCCTTGTATTTCAGTGCCCGGTGAATTTCCCACAGTTAATGGTTGTGAATCCGGGCACAACATTTCTGGCTGTTCCTCCATTGACCTTTCAAAGGTGGAAGTTTGTTGGCCTGGGAATAGCTCCTGCGAATACCCCATTGTGTCCTGAGGTAATTCATCGGACTGGTTATCTGGCAGTTGTGTGCGTGGTGTCGCTGCCGGTTGTGTCAGCTTTGTGCCCACTGGCTCCTTGTAACTGGCTGAGGACTCGGACCTCGTGCGTGATGTGCTGGTGCTGCTTAACCCACTGCTGGACGCTTGAGAGGTCATCCAAGTAATTATCTGGTCCTGTTCTTTTGGATCTGTGAGGGTTGTTGTCCTGGACAACATGGGCGGTATTGAGTGGGTTTTCTTGGGTGCTCCCCTGTGGCCTGTACGTGAACCGTCAGGGGAAACACCTCTTCCCTTGCCCCTCCCTCTTTCACCGGATTTCTTCCTCATTTCACTTATCCTTAAAGTACACGCTGACTGGCAGCAGTACAGTGGCAGTACAGAAATGCTATACAGTGGTGGGTGAGCGGTGTACCACTATTGCCAGCAGCGACACAGAGCACAATGCTATACAGTGGCGGGTGAGTGGTGTACTACTGTTCCCAGCAGACACAGAGTGGCAGTAAACACAATGCTATATAGTGTGGCTGAGCCGTGTACACAGAGTGGCAGTAAACACAATGCTATATAGTGTGGCTGAGCGAGCGGTGTACTACTGTTCCCAGCAGACACAGAGTGGCAGTAAACACAATGCTATATAGTGTGGCTGAGCGAGCGGTGTACTACTGTTCCCAGCAGACACAGAGTGGCAGTAAACACAATGCTATATAGTGTGGCTGGGCGGTGTACACAGAGTGGCAATAAACACAATGCTATATAGTGTGGCTGAGCGAGCGGTGTACTACTATTCCCAGCAGACACAGAGTGGCAGTAAACACAATGCTATATAGTGTGGCTGAGCGGTGTACACAGAGTGGCAGTAAACACAATGCTATATAGTGTGGCTGAGCGAGCGGTGTACTACTGTTCCCAGCAGACACAGAGTGGCAGTAAACACAATGCTATATAGTCTGGCTGAGCGGTGTACACAGAGTGGCAGTAAACACAATGCTATATAGTGTGGCTGAGCCGTGTACACAGAGTGGCAGTAAACACAATGCTATATAGTCTGGCTGAGCCGTGTACACAGAGTGGCAGTAAACACAATGCTATATAGTGTGGCTGAGCGAGCGGTGTACTACTGTTCCCAGCAGCGACACACAATGACTGGGGGGACCCTGGCTAGCCTGGCTGGAGAGAGAACTACCCTGCCTGCCTACCCAAAGCTAAACCCACAGACAAATGGCGGAGATATGACGTGGTTCGGGTAACCACGTGACCGTTCGGCCAATCAGAGCGCGTTCGGGCCCGAACCACGTGAACCGTTCGGCCAATCAGAGCGCGTTTGGGTCCGAACCACGTGACCCGTTCGGCCAATCACAGCGCTAGCCGAACGTTCGGGGAACGTTCGGCCATGCGCTCTTAGTTCGGCCATGTGGCCGAACGGTTTGGCCGAACACCATCAGGTGTTCGGCCGAACTCGAACATCACCCGAACAGGGTGATGTTCTGCAGAACCCGAACAGTGGCGAACACTGTTCGCCCAACACTAGTGTCAACTAGAGTTGGGCCGAACCTCCGATTTTAGGTTCGCGAACCTGGTTCGCGAACTTCCGCGGAAGGTTCGATTCGCGTTAAAGTTCGCGAACCGCAATAGACTTCAATGGGGATGCGAACTTTGGGAAAAAAAAATTATGCTGGCCACAAAAGTGATGGAAAAGATGTTTCAAGGGGTCTAACACCTGGAGGGGGGCATGGCGGAGTGGGATACACGCCAAAAGTCCCCGGGAAAAATCTGGATTTGACGCAAAGCAGCGTTTTAAGGGCAGCCGCAGAAATCACATTGAATGCTAAATGACAGGCCTAAAGTGCTTTAAAACATCTTGCATGTGTATACATCAATCAGGTAGTGTAATTAAGGTACTGCTTCACACTGACACACCAAACTCACCGTGTAACGCACCGCAAACAGCTGTTTGTGTAGTGACGGCAGTGGCGGGTTCACTGAACAGAACAGGTATGCAGTGGCAGGTTCACTGAACAGGTATGCAGTGGTGGGTTCACAGAACAGGTATGCAGTGGTGGGTTCACAGAACAGGTATGCAGTGGTGGGTTCACAGAACAGGTATGCAGTGGCAGGTTCACTGAACAGGTATGCAGTGGTGGGTTCACAGAACAGGTATGCAGTGGTGGGTTCACAGAACAGGTATGCAGTGGCAGGTTCACTGAACAGGTATGCAGTGGTGGGTTCACAGAACAGGTATGCAGTGGTGGGTTCACAGAACAAGTATGCAGTGGTGGGTTCACAGAACAGGTATGCAGTGGCAGGTTCACTGAACAGGTATGCAGTGGTGGGTTCACAGAACAAGTATGCAGTGGTGGGTTCACAGAACAGGTATGCAGTGGCAGGTTCACTGAACAGGTATGCAGTGGTGGGTTCACAGAACAGGTATGCAGTGGTGGGTTCACAGAACAGGTATGCAGTGGTGGGTTCACAGAACAGGTATGCAGTGGCGGGTTCACTGAACAGGAATACAGTGGCGGGTTCACAGAACAGGTATGCAGTGGTGGGTTCACAGAACAGGTATGCAGTGGCAGGTTCACTGAACAGGTATGCAGTGGTGGGTTCACAGAACAGGTATGCAGTGGCAGGTTCACTGAACAGGTATGCAGTGGAGGGTTCACAGAACAGGTATGCAGTAGCAGGTTCACTGAACAGGTATGCAGTGGTGGGTTCACAGACCAGGTATGCAGTGGTGGGTTCACAGACCAGGTATGCAGTGGTGGGTTCACAGAACAGGTATGCAGTGGTGGGTTCACAGAACAGGTATGCAGTGGCAGGTTCACTGAACAGGTATGCAGTGGTGGGTTCACAGAACAGGTATGCAGTGGCAGGTTCACTGAACAGGTATGCAGTGGTGGGTTCACAGAACAGGTATGCAGTGGTGGGTTCACAGAACAGGTATGCAGTGGTGGGTTCACAGAACAGGTATGCAGTGGCAGGTTCACTGAACAGGTATGCAGTGGTGGGTTCACAGAACAGGTATGCAGTGGCAGGTTCACTGAACAGGTATGCAGTGGTGGGTTCACAGAACAGGTATGCAGTGGTGGGTTCACAGAACAGGTATGCAGTGGCAGGTTCACTGAACAGGTATGCAGTGGTGGGTTCACAGAACAGGTATGCAGTGGTGGGTTCACAGAACAGGTATGCAGTGGCAGGTTCACTGAACAGGTATGCAGTGGTGGGTTCACAGAACAGGTATGCAGTGGTGGGTTCACAGAACAAGTATGCAGTGGTGGGTTCACAGAACAGGTATGCAGTGGCAGGTTCACTGAACAGGTATGCAGTGGTGGGTTCACAGAACAAGTATGCAGTGGTGGGTTCACAGAACAGGTATGCAGTGGCAGGTTCACTGAACAGGTATGCAGTGGTGGGTTCACAGAACAGGTATGCAGTGGTGGGTTCACAGAACAGGTATGCAGTGGTGGGTTCACAGAACAGGTATGCAGTGGCGGGTTCACTGAACAGGAATACAGTGGCGGGTTCACAGAATAGGTATGCAGTGGTGGGTTCACAGAACAGGTATGCAGTGGCAGGTTCACTGAACAGGTATGCAGTGGTGGGTTCACAGAACAGGTATGCAGTGGCAGGTTCACTGAACAGGTATGCAGTGGAGGGTTCACAGAACAGGTATGCAGTAGCAGGTTCACTGAACAGGTATGCAGTGGTGGGTTCACAGACCAGGTATGCAGTGGTGGGTTCACAGACCAGGTATGCAGTGGTGGGTTCACAGAACAGGTATGCAGTGGTGGGTTCACAGAACAGGTATGCAGTGGCAGGTTCACTGAACAGGTATGCAGTGGTGGGTTCACAGAACAGGTATGCAGTGGCAGGTTCACTGAACAGGTATGCAGTGGTGGGTTCACAGAACAGGTATGCAGTGGTGGGTTCACAGAACAGGTATGCAGTGGTGGGTTCACAGAACAGGTATGCAGTGGCAGGTTCACTGAACAGGTATGCAGTGGTCTCACTGAACAGAACAGGTATGCAGCCAGGAACAAGCTAAGCCTAACTAATCTTTCCCTATGAGAGACAGTCTGCAGCAGCTCGCCCTACTCTCACTAATGCAGGCACACGAGTGACCGTAATGGCCGCCGCTGCCTGCCTTATATAAGGGGGGTGGGGCTCCAGGGGCTAGTGTAGCCTAATTGGCTACACTGGGCCTGCTGACTGTGATGTAGAGGGTCAAAGTTGACCCTCCATGGTGCATTATGGGGCGAACCGAACTTCCGCCCAACCGTTCGGCCCAACTCTAGTGTCAACATGGTGTACAGCCAGGCTGGTCAGAGCAGGGCGGGCTGTAAAAGTACCACGGTAAAGGGTCAGCACATCAGATAGCCCAGCCTGCTGCTCTGCTGTCAACTCCGGATTGATCTGCACCTCGGTAACAGAGTCGGTTTCCTGGGTGGATGCCAGGATGTCAACCAGGCCCTCTGCTTCACCGTCCGGTAGCAAACTGCAGACAGGGAGAGCGCAAGCGGTTCTAGCATGATGTTCCTTTAACATATTTACATGGTATGTTTTCAGCTGCTTACCTCGGTCTTCCAGCGCGACCACATAGGTCACATCACTAATCTTCCTATGTATGGTATAGGGCCCATCCCAAGCGGCCTGCAGCTTATTCTGTCGCATCGGGTTTAGGACCCATACCTTGCGACCTACCTCATAAACTCTCTCCCTAGCCCCGCGGTCATACCACTGCTTCTGGGTGGCCTGGGCTTGAGTAAGATTCTCTTGCACTAACCCCACCAGGGTGTCCATCTTTTCCCGGAACTTTAGAACGTATTCCACTATGGAGACCCCGGGACCCATATCCTGCCCCTCCCAGGCCTCTCGAATGAGATCGAGGGGTCCGCGTACCCTCCTCCCATATAAGAGCTCAAAGGGCGAGAACCCGGTGGATGCCTGTAGCACCTCACGATAAGCAAACAGTAAGTGGGGCAGGTATCGCTCCCAGTCTCTCCCTTGCGATTCAACAAACACCCTTAGCATCTGTTTCAGAGTACCATTGAACCGCTCACATAACCCATTTGTCTGGGGGTGGTAAGGGCTGGCCATGATGTGTTCTACCTGCATTTGCTTACAGAGGCATTCCATTAGGCACGACATGAATTGCGGGCCATGATCATTTCGCGGGGAAAACCGACCCGTGAGAAAATGCGCACCAATGCGTCCGCAACCTTGTCTGCCCGTATGGAGCTCAGGGCTACAGCTTCAGGGTAGCGAGTGGCATAATCTACCACCGTAAGAATGAAACGTTTCCCTGTGCTGCTGGGTATTGCTAGAGGCCCAATGATGTCAACAGCAACCCTTTGGAAGGGCTCCTCTATTATGGGTAAGGGCCTCAGTGGGGCTTTGTCTGTGTCACCTGCTTTGCCGACCCGCTGACATGCGACACAAGACCGGCAAAAATCGGCAATATCTGTCCCCATGTGGGGCCAATAAAAATTGTGGGCAAGACGGGATTTGGTCTTGTGGATCCCCAAGTGACCAGCCAGGGGCACCTCATGTGCTATTCTTAATAGCTGCTCCCTGTACCTGTGGGGAACAATCAACTGCCGGTCTGCCTCCTCCACTTCAGATGGCTCAGAGGGAAGAACCTCTCTGTACAGTCTGCCTTGCTCCCAGTACACCCTCACTCTGCCGCCCTCAACCGGTGCCCTGTCCGCCAGACCCCTGAGCTCTTCCAGGCTGCTATCAAGCCGTACAGCTTCGGAGAACTCAGTGCTGTCGGCCACAGGCACCAGGGAGGTGGCAAACTGAGAGGCCTCTGGGCCCTCCGAGCCAGGCTCTGAAGTGGAAGAGCCCGACCCAGTGACATCAGCCCCTTCAGTGGAGAATTCGTCTGCTGCAGCCCGGTGAGCACTTCGGGTCACCACTGCAGCTGACGGAGCGTTCACTGTACACATGTCATCATGCAACACATCACATATTACATCAACATTATCTGCATTCATGGTAACAACGTGTCCCCCTCCAGGCCTGGGCACTGGAGACTCACTAGGGCTGGCTCCTAGTACACAGTCCGTAGCCCCTGGGGCCTCACCAGCACTCCCCACTTGCACAGCGTTATCAAACAGTACCTCGCAAGAGTACTTAACTTCTGCTGGGGATGCAGGCTCCACAGGGTTTGGAGTAGGCTCATACGGGGCCACTAACCATCCCAGGTCAGTACCCAACAAAACGTTCGTGGGGATGGCATCCGTTACCCCCACTTCTTTCATTCTGCTGCCGGCCCCCCAATCCAGGTGGACCAAGGCGGTGGGTATGGCGGGGGTGACACCCCCAACTCCTATGACAGCCATAGTCTTGCCAGGAATGTACTCCTCAGGGTTCACAAGCTGGGGGTGCACTAGAGTCACCTCTGCTCCAGTGTCTCTCAGACCAATGGTAACTGTATTCCCAACCGTGACAGGTTGCAGATTCTCTGCATAGCTACCTGCATTCCTGGTGGCACACAATGCATTTCGGGCCCCGCCAGAGTTTGGGGCTTCCTTCTTCTTTTCTGGGCACGTAGCACTGATGTGACCCGGTTTGTTACAGGCAAAACATTTCCGAGTGTCAACGGTGGCTGTTCTACCTCCAGGAGGCTGCGGTGCTGGGCTTCGCTGGGTGCTCAGAGGAGAAGGTCTCGCAGTCTTTTCTCCCTTCCAGCTGGGCGCCGTAGTCATCCGAAAATCCGTTGCACGATTGGACGTGTAGGAATCAGCGACTTTCGCGGCCTCATCCACGGTCTTTGGCTCTCGGTCCCATACAAACTGCCGGACCTCAACAGGACAAGAGTGGAGGAACTGGTCTTTTATTATCAGTTCCAGCAGGGCATCAAAGGTTTCAACCGCCAGTCCTTTTACCCACTGCTGGAAGGCGGTGCGCAGGTTGCACGCATGATCCAGGTAACTGTCATTAGGACCTCGCTGCACTGTCCTGAAACGTTTGCGATACACCTCTGGCGTGAGGTGGTATCGCGCAATGATGGCTTTCTTAATCACCTCAAAGTCTGTTTCTTCCTCCTGGGGGAGACTCACAAACGCCTCCAGGGCCTTGCCTCTCAGCCCTGGTGTGAGGTATCTTGCCCACTGCTCACGGGCTCCCCATACTGCCGACAAGTCCTTTCCAACCCCTGTAGGAAAGTGTCTATGTCAGAGTCTTTGTCCATAGCGGGGAACTTATCCAGGGGATTCTGTAGATTTGCTCACCTTCGCGTTCTGCGGGTCCAGCAGACCTGTTCTGCTGCTGAAGTTTAGCCAGCTCCAGCTGGTGTTGCCGTTCAGCTCTTTCCCTCTCGGTCTGGAGTCGCTGTGCAGCTTGTTCCCTCTCGGCTTGGTGTCGCCGATCAGCACTTTCCCTCTCGGCCTGGTGTCGCCGTTCAGCTCTTCCCTCCTCTGCCTGTCGGTGCCGTAGGATCAGCTTTAGGCCCAGTTCAGGATCAGCCGAGTTCAGTAGCTGTAGTTCCGCTTCCAGAGATGTCATCTCCGTGTTCGGTGGATCGTCCAGGACATGGTCTCCACTCGCATTCTGTGGCGGGAGCGATTCCTCCTCTGGCATGTCGTGAGCTGCATCCGGTGGCGTTGGAGCACGGGCTTGCTCTGCCTCATCATACTCCTCGAGGGCATGAACTAACTGCTCCTTAGTCTAGCCGCTCGCCGTCTCGATGCCTTTGTGCTCACACAGGTTAAGTAGTATCTCTTTGCTTTGCCTTGCATAGCTGGATGCTTTCTGAGCCATCGTGTTGCAAAATAAAAAGAAAAAAGGGGGGGAGGGAAAGCAAAATACCAAGTGTGTATCTTTTGACCAGATCAAGCGGGGATCAGCCTTATTCGAGCTACAAACAAGGCTGTGACCCCTAAACAGCTTCTTACTGCCACCACTAGCGGTTGCTAGACACGTCAACTCAGCTGTCGACTGCTCAACACGCAATATGCGTTTTCGTAGTCAGCTTTGCGCTTAGGCCAAATACGGGAACGCCACACACCCACACACACAGTACAGTTGTTCAGTAACACAGCACAATCAGGCACTGACTTGTAATGCAAGTTACACTGTTGTGCAGCAAAACCACTAACAGTCGTTCCGAACGATACTGTTAGCCACTCCCACTCTGCTGTCAAGCGCAGAAGTGCCCCATACACACAATGCAATTACAATTTCATATGGTAGTATTGCTCAAGCATACAATTAGGCATGGACTTATGCACAGTTACACTGCAGTCTCTTCTAGGCTATAAGTGTTAGTTTAGTACAGCAGAAGTCAAGCTTATTAAATAGCAATTTAATATTCCAGGAAAAAGTGGAACAATGCAGAACAGAATATATACAAAAGATTACAAAAAACAAAATAAAAAAAGTTACAAAATTAAGAGTTTACAAAGATACACACAAGGCTATTTGCTTACCAATAACAGGGATCAAGATAGACGAATCTTGGACTTGGGTTCTGTGGACGGACACCGTTCTGATTGGATCAGGAGCCAACTTAGCTTAGACCGGGAGTCCAGCTCCAGCTACCGCCAGGAGTAGACTGATTTTAGGTATCTGCCCCCTGCTTTTTATGCTGGAATATCTGCCTTTAGGTTGCAAGCCTGTTTGGATAGGGGGGGGGGACTAGTTTTATCCTCAGACATAATTTGATTCCCAGAGATCTAACATCCACATGTGAAAAGTGTATTATAGCATTATAGCACACACACAACAAAAGACTTCCTTAACATCCAATTTCCCCAGGTTAAAGGTGACAATTGATTAAGGCTTTCACATTGCAGCAGGATGTCATGTGTAAAGTCCTGGCTCAGGCTGGTGTGATCTGCTTCAAAGCATACTGCAGCCAGTCCAGGTGACAATTGCTCCCAAACACAATACACCTCTGAGACATTATTCAGACAACATGGTCTGACCACCTGTATAGGCTTCACAGCACCTGTCTAATTAAGGGTTTCCTAATTAGAAGCAGACAACGATAGAGGTAATTTACATTTTATACGGAATTCCAGGAAGCTAGTTGCCAGCCTTCAAAGCCAGACTGGCTAACAGACAATCCCATATGATACAGTCAGAAAAATGAAAGAAATATGTTCCTGTATTCCTTACATCATAAGCACCCCAGTATATCACCACAGAGAGTGATTGAGGCTTAGTGGCCCATGGAGAGTGATTGAGGCTTAGTGGCCCATGGAGAGTGATTGAGGCTTAGTGGCCCATGGAGAGTGATTGAGGCTTAGTGGCCCATGGAGAGCGATTGAGGCTTAGTGGCCCATGGAGAGTGATTGAGGCTTAGTGGCCCATGGAGAGTGATTAAGGCTTAGTGGCACATGGAGAGGGATTGAGGCTTAGTGGCCCATGGAGAGCGATTGAGGCTTAGTGGCCCATGGAGAGTGATTGAGGCTTAGTGGCCCATGGAGAGTGATTGAGGCTTAGTGGCCCATGGAGAGTGATTAAGGCTTAGTGGCCCATGTAGAGGGATTGAGGCTTAGTGGCCCATGGAGAATGATTGAGGACAAGTGGCCCATGGAGAGTGATTGAGGCTTAGTGGCCCATGGAGAGCGATTGAGGCTTAGTGGCCCATGGAAAGGGAATGAGGCTTAGTGGCCCATGGAGAGTGATTGAGGCTTAGTGGCCCATGGAGAGCGATTGAGGCTTAGTGGCCCATGGAGAGTGATTGAGGCTTAGTGGCCCGTGGAGAGTGATTGAGGCTTAGTGGCCCGTGGAGAGTGATTGAGGCTTAGTGGCCCATGGAGAGGGATTAAGGCTTAGTGGCCCATGGAGAGTGATTGAGGCTTAGTGGCCCATGGAGAGTGATTGAGGCTTAGTGGCCCATGGAGAGTGATTGAGGCTTAGTGACACATGAAAAGTGATTAAGGCTTAGTGGCCCATGGAGCGTGATTGAGGCTTAGTGGCCCATGGAAAGGGAATGAGGCTTAGTGGACCATGGAGATAGATTGAGGCTTAGTGGTCCATGGAGAGTGATTGAGGCTTAGTGGCCCATGGAGAGTGATTGAGGCTTAGTGGCCCATGGAGAGCGATTGAGGCTTAGTGCCCTATGGAGAGCGATTGAGGCTTAGTGGCCCATGGAGAGTGATTGAGGCTTCGTGGTCCATGGAGAGCGATTGAGGCTTAGTAGCCTATGGAGAGCGATTGAGGCTTAGTGGCCCATGGAGAGTGATTAAGGCTTAGTGGCCCATGGAGAGTGATTAAGGCTTAGTGGCACATGGAGAGGGATTGAGGCTTAGTGGCCCATGGAGAACGATTGAGGACAAGTGGCCCATGGAGAGCGATTGAGGCTTAGTGGCCCATGGAGAGCGATTGAGGCTTAGTGGCCCATGGAGAGTGATTGAGGCTTAGTGGCCCATGGAGAGTGATTAAGGCTTAGTGGCCCATGTAGAGGGATTGAGGCTTAGTGGCCCATGGAGAATGATTGAGGCTTAGTAGCCCATGGAGAGCGATTGAGGCTTAGTGGTCCATGGAGAGTGATTGAGGCTTAGTGGTCCATGGAGAGTGATTAAGGCTTAGTGGCCCATGGAAAGGGAATGTGGCTTAGTGGTCCATGGAGAGTGATTGAGGCTTAGTGGTCCATGGAGAGTGATTAAGGCTTAGTGGCCCATGGAGAGTGATTGAGGCTTAGTTGCCCATGGAGAGTTATTGAGGCTTAGTGGTCCATGGAGAGTGATTGAGGCTTAGTGGCCCATGGAGAGTGATTGAGGATTAGTGGCCCATGGAAAGGGAATGAGGCTTAGTGGCCCATGGAGAGTGATTGAGGCTTAGTGGCCCATGGAGAGTGATTGAGGCTTAGTGGCCCATGGAGAGTGATTGAGGCTTAGTGGCCCATGGAGAGTTATTCAGGCTTAGTGGCCCATTGAGAGTGATTGAGGCTTAGTGGCCCATGGAGAGTGATTGAGGCTTAGTGGCCCATGGAGAGTTATTGAGGCTTAGTGGCCCATGGAGAGTGATTAAGGCTTAGTGGCCCATGGAGAGTGATTGAGGCTTAGTGGCCCATGGAGAGTGATTGAGGCTTAGTGGCCCATGGAGAGTGATTAAGGCTTAGTGGTCCATGGAGAGTGATTGAGGCTTAGTGGTCCATGGAGAGTGATTAAGGCTTAGTGGCCCATGGAGAGTGATTGAGGCTTAGTGGCCCATGGAGAGTTATTGAGGCTTAGTGGCCCATGGAGAGTGATTGAGGCTTAGTGGCCCATGGAGAGTGATTAAGGCTTAGTGGCCCATGGAGAGTGATTGAGGCTTAGTGGTCCATGGAGAGAGATTGAGGACAAGTGGCCCATGGAGAGCGATTGAGGCTTAGTGGTCCATGGAGAGTGATTGAGGCTTAGTGGTCCATGGAGAGTGATTGAGGCTTAGTGGCCCATGGAGAGTGATTAAGGCTTAGTGGCCCATGGAAAGGGAATGAGGCTTAGTGGCCCATGGAGAGTGATTGAGGCTTAGTGGCCCATGGAGAGTGATTGAGGCTTAGTGGCCCATGGAGAGTGATTGAGGCTTAGTGGCCCATGGAGAGTTATTGAGGCTTAGTGGCCCATTGAGAGTGATTGAGGCTTAGTGGCCCATGGAGAGTGATTGAGGCTTAGTGGCCCATGGAGAGTTATTGAGGCTTAGTGGCCCATGGAGAGTGATTGAGGCTTAGTGGCCCATGGAGAGGGATTGAGGCTTAGTGGCCCATGGAGAGTGATTGAGGCTTAGTGGCCCATGGAGACTGATTGAGGCTTAGTGGCCCATGGAGAGTGATTGTGGCTTAGTGCATGTAGAGTGATTGAGGCTTAGTGGCCCACGGAGAGCGATTGAGGCTTAGTGGCCCATGAAAAGTGATTGAGGCTTAGTGGCCCATGGAGAGTGATTGTGGCTTAGTGCATGTAGAGTGATTGAGGCTTAGTGGCCCATGGAGAGTGATTGAGGCTTAGTGGCCCATGGAGAGCGATTGAGGCTTAGTGGCCCATGGAGAGCGATTGAGGCTTAGTGGCCCATGGAGCGTGATTGAGGCTTAGTGGCCCGTGGAGAGCGATTGAGGCTTAGTGGGACATGGAGAGTGATAGTGGCCCATGGAGAGTGATTGAGGCTTAGTTGCCCATGGAAAGGGAATGAGGCTTAGTGGACCATGGAGAGAGATTGAGGCTTAGTGGTCCATGGAGAGTGATTGAGGCTTAGTGGCCCATGGAGAGTGATTGAGGCTTAGTGGCCCATGGAGAGCGATTGAGGCTTAGTGCCCTATGGAGAGCGATTGAGGCTTAGTGGCCCATGGAGAGTGATTGAGGCTTCGTGGTCCATGGAGAGCGATTGAGGCTTAGTAGCCTATGGAGAGCGATTGAGGCTTAGTGGCCCATGGAGAGTGATTAAGGCTTAGTGGCCCATGGAGAGTGATTAAGGCTTAGTGGCACATGGAGAGGGATTGAGGCTTAGTGGCCCATGGAGAACGATTGAGGACAAGTGGCCCATGGAGAGCGATTGAGGCTTAGTGGCCCATGGAGAGCGATTGAGGCTTAGTGGCCCATGGAGAGTGATTGAGGCTTAGTGGCCCATGGAGAGTGATTAAGGCTTAGTGGCCCATGTAGAGGGATTGAGGCTTAGTGGCCCATGGAGAATGATTGAGGCTTAGTAGCCTATGGAGAGCGATTGAGGCTTAGTGGCCCATGGAGAGTGATTAAGGCTTAGTGGCCCATGGAGAGTGATTGAGGCTTAGTGGTCCATGGAGAGAGATTGAGGACAAGTGGCCCATGGAGAGTGATTGAGGCTTAGTGGTCCATGGAGAGTGATTGAGGCTTAGTGGTCCATGGAGAGTGATTGAGGCTTAGTGGTCCATGGAGAGTGATTAAGGCTTAGTGGCCCATGGAAAGGGAATGTGGCTTAGTGGTCCATGGAGAGTGATTGAGGCTTAGTGGTCCATGGAGAGTGATTAAGGCTTAGTGGCCCATGGAGAGTGATTGAGGCTTAGTTGCCCATGGAGAGTTATTGAGGCTTAGTGGTCCATGGAGAGTGATTGAGGCTTAGTGGCCCATGGAGAGTGATTGAGGATTAGTGGCCCATGGAAAGGGAATGAGGCTTAGTGGCCCATGGAGAGTGATTGAGGCTTAGTGGCCCATGGAGAGTGATTGAGGCTTAGTGGCCCATGGAGAGTGATTGAGGCTTAGTGGCCCATGGAGAGTTATTCAGGCTTAGTGGCCCATTGAGAGTGATTGAGGCTTAGTGGCCCATGGAGAGTGATTGAGGCTTAGTGGCCCATGGAGAGTTATTGAGGCTTAGTGGCCCATGGAGAGTGATTAAGGCTTAGTGGCCCATGGAGAGTGATTGAGGCTTAGTGGCCCATGGAGAGTGATTGAGGCTTAGTGGCCCATGGAGAGTGATTAAGGCTTAGTGGTCCATGGAGAGTGATTGAGGCTTAGTGGTCCATGGAGAGTGATTAAGGCTTAGTGGCCCATGGAGAGTGATTGAGGCTTAGTGGCCCATGGAGAGTTATTGAGGCTTAGTGGCCCATGGAGAGTGATTGAGGCTTAGTGGCCCATGGAGAGTGATTAAGGCTTAGTGGCCCATGGAGAGTGATTGAGGCTTAGTGGTCCATGGAGAGAGATTGAGGACAAGTGGCCCATGGAGAGCGATTGAGGCTTAGTGGTCCATGGAGAGTGATTGAGGCTTAGTGGTCCATGGAGAGTGATTGAGGCTTAGTGGCCCATGGAGAGTGATTAAGGCTTAGTGGCCCATGGAAAGGGAATGAGGCTTAGTGGCCCATGGAGAGTGATTGAGGCTTAGTGGCCCATGGAGAGTGATTGAGGCTTAGTGGCCCATGGAGAGTGATTGAGGCTTAGTGGCCCATGGAGAGTTATTGAGGCTTAGTGGCCCATTGAGAGTGATTGAGGCTTAGTGGCCCATGGAGAGTGATTGAGGCTTAGTGGCCCATGGAGAGTTATTGAGGCTTAGTGGCCCATGGAGAGTGATTGAGGCTTAGTGGCCCATGGAGAGGGATTGAGGCTTAGTGGCCCATGGAGAGTGATTGAGGCTTAGTGGCCCATGGAGACTGATTGAGGCTTAGTGGCCCATGGAGAGTGATTGTGGCTTAGTGCATGTAGAGTGATTGAGGCTTAGTGGCCCATGGAGAGCGATTGAGGCTTAGTGGCCCATGAAAAGTGATTGAGGCTTAGTGGCCCATGGAGAGTGATTGTGGCTTAGTGCATGTAGAGTGATTGAGGCTTAGTGGCCCATGGAGAGTGATTGAGGCTTAGTTGCCCATGGAAAGGGAATGAGGCTTAGTGGCCGATGGAGAGTGATTAAGGCTTAGTGGCCCATGGAGAGTGATTGAGGCTTAGTGGCCCATGGAGAGTGATTTAGGCTTAGTGGCCCATGGAGAGTGATTGAGGCTTAGTGGACCGTGGAGAGTGATTGAGGCTTAGTGGACCGTGGAGAGCGATTGAGGCTTAGTGGCCCATGGAGAGTGATTGAGGCTTAGTGGCCCATGGAGAGTGATTGAGGCTTAGTTGCCCATGGAGAGTGAATGAGGCTTAGTGGCCCATGGAGAGAGATTGAGGCTTAGTGGTCCATGGAGAGTGATTGAGGCTTAGTGGCCCATGGAGAGTGATTGAGGCTTAGTGGACTGTGGAGAGCGATTGAGGCTTAGTGGCCCATGGAGAGTGATTGAGGCTTAGTGGCCCATGGAGAGTGATTGAGGCTTAGTGGCCCATGGAGAGTTATTGAGGCTTAGTGGCCCATTGAGAGTGATTGAGGCTTAGTGGCCCATGGAGAGTGATTGAGGCTTAGTGGCCCATGGAGAGTTATTGAGGCTTAGTGGCCCATGGAGAGTGATTGAGGCTTAGTGGCCCATGGAGAGGGATTGAGGCTTAGTGGCCCATGGAGAGTGATTGAGGCTTAGTGGCCCATGGAGACTGATTGAGGCTTAGTGGCCCATGGAGAGTGATTGTGGCTTAGTGCATGTAGAGTGATTGAGGCTTAGTGGCCCATGGAGAGCGATTGAGGCTTAGTGGCCCATGAAAAGTGATTGAGGCTTAGTGGCCCATGGAGAGTGATTGTGGCTTAGTGCATGTAGAGTGATTGAGGCTTAGTGGCCCATGGAGAGTGATTGAGGCTTAGTGGCCCATGGAGAGCGATTGAGGCTTAGTGGCCCATGGAGAGCGATTGAGGCTTAGTGGCCCATGGAGCGTGATTGAGGCTTAGTGGCCCGTGGAGAGCGATTGAGGCTTAGTGGGACATGGAGAGTGATAGTGGCCCATGGAGAGGGATTGAGGCTTAGTTGCCCATGGAAAGGGAATGAGGCTTAGTGGCCGATGGAGAGTGATTAAGGCTTAGTGGCCCATGGAGAGTGATTGAGGCTTAGTGGCCCATGGAGAGTGATTTAGGCTTAGTGGCCCATGGAGAGTGATTGAGGCTTAGTGGACCGTGGAGAGTGATTGAGGCTTAGTGGACTGTGGAGAGCGATTGAGGCTTAGTGGCCCATGGAGAGTGATTGAGGCTTAGTGGCCCATGGAGAGTGATTGAGGCTTAGTTGCCCATGGAGAGTGAATGAGGCTTAGTGGCCCATGGAGAGAGATTGAGGCTTAGTGGTCCATGGAGAGTGATTGAGGCTTAGTGGCCCATGGAGAGTGAATGAGGCTTAGTGGCCCATGGAGAGCGATTGAGGCTTAGTGGCCCATGGAGAGTGATTGAGGCTTAGTGGCCCATGGAGAGCGATTGAGGCTTAGTGGCCCATGGAAAGGGAATGAGGCTTTGTGGCCCATGGAGAGTGATTGAGGCTTAGTGGCCCATGGAGAGTGATTGAGGCTTAGTGGCCCATGGAGAGTGATTGAGGCTTAGTGGTCCATGGAGAGCGATTGAGGCTTAGTGGCCCATGGAGAGTGATTGAGGCTTAGTGGTCCATGGAGAGCGATTGAGGCTTAGTGGCCCATGGAGAGTGATTGAGGCTTAGTGGCCCATGGAGAGTGATTGAGGCTTAGTGGTCCATGGAGAGCGATTGAGGCTTAGTGGCCCATGGAGAGGGATTGGGGCTTAGTGGCCCATGGAGAGCGATTGAGGCTTAGTGGTCCATGGAGAGCGATTGAGGCTTAGTGGCCCATGGAGAGTGATTGAGGCTTAGTGGCCCATGGAGAGTGATTGAGGCTTAGTGGTCCATGGAGAGCGATTGAGGCTTAGTGGCCCATGGAGAGCAATTGAGGCTTAGTAGCCTATGGAGAGCGATTGAGGCTAAGTGGCCCATGGAGAGTGATTGAGGCTTACTTGCCCATGGAAAGGGAATGAGGCTGAGTGGCCTATGGAGAGTGATTGAGGCTTAGTGGCCCATGGAGAGTGATTGAGGCTTACTTGCCCATGGAAAGGGAATGAGGCTGAGTGGCCTATGGAGAGTGATTGAGGCTTAGTGGCCTCTGTAAGAAGAGAATGAGGTATTGCTGGGTTGGGCTGAGCCTCCATCAGGACAATGCCTCTATACAGTGACTCATAATAGTCAACAGTGACATCTCATCATGGGCTAATCTTTCTTGTCAGAAAAGGTGGATTAAGGTTGGCACTTTGATGGAACATGATATTGATAGGTTTTTATACTAGTAACTGCCCTGCTTTTATAATAGTAATCCCAGTGCATTACCAGACATAAGAAGATAGTCCTTCCTGGGCTGCAGATCGCTCCCATGTTTTGTATGTGGACACAATAGTCACTGCCAGAGGTCTGATCTGTTGTACGGGGGATACAATGGCCACTCCCAGAGATTTGACTGTTGTACGGGGGACACAATGGCCACTCCCAAAGGTCTGACTGTATTGGGGCATGACGAAGCTCTTTGTTAGAGAGGATTATTGATGACGAAGCTCTTTGGCGGAGAGGATTATTGATGATGAAGCTGTCGGTGGATTTTGTTTAGCAACTTCCTTGTCGTGTTTCTTTGAAGTTACTTCCTAAAACTCCCCTGGAATTATCTCACCTTCTGTGCTTTCCGCTCCCCGAAACATGTCATGCATTCTACAAGCAAAAATAACAAACAAACCGTGAGAAAAATAAGATTGAAAGTAAGTTTATCAGGAAGTACATGTATTTAATTTGGAGAATGTAGGGTGTAGATAGGATGAGCAGAAATTACAGAGCAATAATCCATGTCAGGGGTCACCTTATGCCGATACAGCCATGGAGATAAGAAGAAGCAAGGAAGATTGTGTTTCTGTGTGTGGCCAGGTTAAGGTACCCATAGATCTAGTGATATATTAGCAGTGCTGCCACCAATCACAACCCTGTGGTCTGCCAGTATGCAGAAGTGCTCCTGGCAAGTCAAGGTCCTCTGCTCTTATTCTCTGCCTGTATGCCTGTTGCTCTCACTCTCTGCCTGTATGCCTGTTGCTCTCACTCTCTGCCTGTATGCCTGTTGCTCTCACTCTCTGCCTGTATGCCTGCTGCTCTCACTCTCTGCCTGTATGCCTGCTGCTCTCACTCTCTGCCTGTATGCCTGCTGCTCTCGCCCTCTGCCTGTATGCCTGTTGCTCTCACTCTCTGCCAGTATGCCTGTTCCTCTAGCTCTCTGCCTGTATGCCTGTTGCTCTAGCTCTCTGCCTGTATGCCTGTTCCTCTAGCTCTCTGCCTGTATGCCTGTTGCTCTCGCTCTCTGCCTGTATGCCTGTTGCTCTCGCTCTCTGCCTGTATGCCTGTTCCTCTAGCTCTCTGCCTGTATGCCTGTTGCTCTCGCCCTCTGCCTGTATGCCTGTTGCTCTCACTCTCTGCCTGTATGCCTGTTGTTCTCACTCTCTGCCTGTATGCCTGTTGCTCTCACTCTCTGCCTGTATGCCTGTTGCTCTCACTCTCTGCCTGTATGCCTGTTGCTCTCACTCTCTGCCTGTATGCCTGCTGCTCTCGCCCTCTGCCTGTATGCCTGTTGCTCTCACTCTCTGCCTGTATGCCTGTTGCTCTCGCCCTCTGCCTGTATGCCTGTTGCTCTCACTCTCTGCCTGTATGCCTGTTGCTCTCACTCTCTGCCTGTATGCCTGTTGCTCTCACTCTCTGCCTGTATGCCTGCTGCTCTCGCCCTCTGCCTGTATGCCTGTTGCTCTCACTCTCTGCCTGTATGCCTTTTGCTCTCACTCTCTGCCAGTATGCCTGTTCCTCTAGCTCTCTGCCTGTATGCCTGTTGCTCTAGCTCTCTGCCTGTATGCCTGTTCCTCTAGCTCTCTGCCTGTATGCCTGTTGCTCTCGCTCTCTGCCTGTATGCCTGTTGCTCTCGCTCTCTGCCTGTATGCCTGTTCCTCTAGCTCTCTGCCTGTATGCCTGTTGCTCTCGCCCTCTGCCTGTATGCCTGTTGCTCTCACTCTCTGCCTGTATGCCTGTTGTTCTCACTCTCTGCCTGTATGCCTGTTGTTCTCACTCTCTGCCTGTATGCCTGTTGTTCTCACTCTCTGCCTGTATGCCTGTTGCTCTAGCTCTCTGCCTGTATGCCTGTTGCTTTCGCTCTCTGCCTGTAGCTTTGGGTAGGCAGGCAGGGTAGTTCGCGCTCCAGCCACGCTAGCCAGGGTCCCCCCAGTCATTGTGTCGCTGCTGGGAATAGTAGTACACCGCTCGCTCAGCCACACTATATAGCATTGTGTTTACTGCCACTCTGTGTACCTCGCTCAGCCACACTATATAGCATTCTGTTTACTGCCACTCTGTGTCTGCTGGGAATAGTAGTACACCGCTCGCTCAGCCACACTATATAGCATTCTGTTTACTGCCACTCTGTGTACCTCGCTCAGCCACGTCTGCTGCTGCTGGGTTAGCGTTGCCGGTCCCTGTTTATGGAACCTCTCATCTTTATTACATTTATGACTGCATGGCGGTAAAAAGCATGCTATCCGCACGCTTCTTGTCCTCCTGCAAGGCCTGGGTTGTTGTGTCTCAAAGCGTGGCCTTCTCCTCCTGTGCCTCCTCCTGTTCCATCACGTGTGCTGCTGCTGCTGCGGGGTTAGCGTTGCCGGTCCCTGTTTATGGAACCTCTCATCTTTATTACATTTATGACTGCATGGCAGTAAAAAGCATGCTACCCGCACGCTTCTTGTCCTCCTGCAAGGCCTGGGTTGTTGTGTCTCAAAGCGTGGCCTTCTCCTCCTGCGCCTCCTCCTGTTCCATCACGTGTGCTGCTGCTGGGTTAGCGTTGCCGGTCCCTGTTTATGGAACCTCTCATCTTTATTACATTTATGACTGCATGGCGGTAAAAAGCATGCTATCTGCACGCTTCTTGTCCTCATGCAAGGCCTGGGTTGTTGTGTCTCAAAGCGTGGCCTTCTCCTCCTGCGCCTCCTCCTGTTACATCACGTGTGCTGCTGCTGGGTTCGCGTTTCCGGTCCCTGTTTATGGAACCTCTTATCTTTATTACATTTATGACTGCATGGCGGTACAAAGCATGCTATCCGCACGCTTCTTGTCCTCATGCAAGGCCTGGGTTGTTGTGTCTCAAAAAGCGTGGCCTTCTCCTCCTGCGCCTCCTCCTGTTCCATGACGTGTGCTGCTGCTGGTGCTGGGTTAGCGTTACCGGTCCCTTTTCCTGGAACCTCTTCTCTGTATTACATTTATGACTGCATGGCGACAAAAAGCATGTTACCTGTGCAAAGAAACATGACATTTTCCACATTTAAAAGACAGTTTTTTCTTTGAAACTTTACAATCAATTTTCTCAAAAACTATAAGCTCTTTTTCAAATATTTTTTTCCCCTCTTGTACCCACTCCCAAGGTGCACATACCCTGCAAATTTGGGGTATGTAGCATGTAAGGAAGCTTTACAAAGCACGAAAGTTCGGGTCCCCATTGACTTCCATTATGTTCGGAGTTCGGCGCGAACACCCGAACATCGCGGCGATGTTCGGTGAACGTTCGCGAACCCGAACATCTAGGTGTTCGCCCAACACTACTACCTAATACTGGGGACACCTCTGGCTGCCTAATACTGGGGACACCTCTGGCTGCCTAATACTGGGGGCACCTCTGGCTGCCTAATACTGGGGGGCACCTCTGGCTGCCTAATACTGGGGACACCTCTGGCTGCCTAATACTGGGGGACACCTCTGGCTACCTAATACTGGGGACACCTCTGGCTGCCTAATACTGGGGACACCTCTGGCTGCCTAATACTGGGGACACCTCTGGCTGCCTAATACTGGGGACACCTCTGGCTGCCTAGCTCTGACTTGAGCGAGTTGCTGGGGGAATCTCTGTTGGTTGGGTGGAGGGTTGAACTGTTGTATATATTTGTAAATGCTGTGTTTCACATACTCCTGACGACACCTCAGCTTGAGGCGAAACAATTGTTGAGTGGCACCCTTGGGCATCTATTTTCACTGTTCACACACCCCAATGGTGATAACATTCCTACCCAGCCACCTTCTATGAAGGCTTTTATGTCCCCTATGGTGACGATGTATGATATAGATATCAGAATGGCCATATATGTATAGGCCAACTTCTGACATCGATTATGTGTGTGCAATTGGACATGAATGTCTCACTGTATATCTGACATATCCAATTGGTTGAAGTATATTGAAGGAGTAGGAGCTGTGGGATAGCTACACCCCACAACATCTGTGTGGGGGGGATCAGCAAAGACCCCTATAGCGTTACTCACTTATTCAACCAATCACGGAGAGAGTCAGTAGTGAGACAACTGAATGTTGTCCAACACACTGTAAAATTTCTAGTAAATCCCTGTGAGCAGATACACAACTAATACATACTGCTACTCAGGGATAAGTTTTAATTAACTATAGTTTGTACAATAAGGTCAAGCCTGATCGGCAACGTGTGATAGACAGTTTTTACCTGTACATTTATCCTTCGGTAGTGAGACAGTAATACTGGGGACACCTCTGGCTGCCTAATACTGGGGACACCTCTGGCTACCTAATAATGGGGGACACCTCTGGCTGCCTAATACTGGGGACACCTCTGGCTGCCTAATACTGGGGACACCTCTGGCTACCTAATAATGGGGGACACCTCTGGCTGCCTAATACTGGGGACACCTCTGGCTGCCTAATACTGGGGACACCTCTGGCTGCCTAATACTGGGGACACCTCTGGCTGCCTAATACTGGGGACACCTCTGGCTGCCTAATACTGGGGACACCTCTGGCTGCCTAATACTGGGGACACCTCTGGCTGCCTAATACTGGGGACACCTCTGGCTGCCTAATACTGGGGGCACCTCTGGCTGCCTAATACTGGGGGCACCTCTGGCTGCCTAATACTGGGGACACCTCTGGCTGCCTAATACTGGGGACACCTCTGGCTGCCTAATACTGGGGGGCACCTCTGGCTGCCTAATACTGGGGGCACCTCTGGCTGCCTAATACTGGGGGGCACCTCTGGCTGCCTAATACTGGGGACACCTCTGGCTGCCTAATACTGGGGACACCTCTGGCTGCCTAATACTGGGGACACCTCTGGCTGCCTAATACTGGGGACACCTCTGGCTGCCTAATACTGGGGGCACCTCTGGCTGCCTAATACTGGGGGCACCTCTGGCTGCCTAATACTGGGGACACCTCTGGCTGCCTAATACTGGGGACACCTCTGGCTGCCTAATACTGGGGACACCTCTGGCTGCCTAATACTGGGGACACCTCTGGCTGCCTAATACTGGGGGGCACCTCTGGCTGCCTAATACTGGGGGGCACCTCTGGCTGCCTAATACTGGGGACACCTCTGGCTGCCTAATACTGGGGACACCTCTGGCTGCCTAATACTGGGGACACCTCTGGCTGCCTAATACTGGGGACACCTCTGGCTGCCTAATACTGGGGACACCTCTGGCTGCCTAATACTGGGGACACCTCTGGCTGCCTAATACTGGGGACACCTCTGGCTACCTAATACTGGGGACACCTCTGGCTACCTAATACTGGGGACACCTCCGGCTGCCTAATACTGGGGACACCTCCGGCTGCCTAATACTGGGGGCACCTCTGGCTACCTAATACTGGGGGACACCTCTGGCTACCTAATACTGGGGGGGGGGGGGGGGGCACCTCTGGCTACCTAATACTGGGGGGCACCTCTGGCTGCCTAATACTGGGGACACCTCTGGCTGCCTAATACTGGGGACACCTCTGGCTACCTAATACTGGGGACACCTCCGGCTGCCTAATACTGGGGGCACCTCTGGCTACCTAATACTGGGGGACACCTCTGGCTACCTAATACTGGGGGGGGGGGGCACCTCTGGCTACCTAATACTGGGGGCACCTCTGGCTGCCTAATACTGGGGGGGGGGCACCTCTGGCTACCTAATACTGGGGACACCTCTGGCTGCCTAATACTGGGGACACCTCTGGCTGCCTAATACTGGGGACACCTCTGGCTACCTAATACTGGGGACACCTCTGGCTGCCTAATACTGGGGACACCTCTGGCTGCCTAATACTGGGGACACCTCTGGCTGCCTAATACTGGGGACACCTCTGGCTACCTAATACTAGGGACACCTCTGGCTGCCTAATACTGGGGACACCTCTGGCTGCCTAATACTGGGGACACCTCTGGCTGCCTAATACTGGGGACACCTCTGGCTACCTAATACTGGGGACACCTCTGGCTGCCTAATACTGGGGACACCTCTGGCTACCTAATACTGGGGGACACCTCTGGCTTCCTAATACTGGGGGGGGGGGGGCACCTCTGGCTACCTAATACTGGGGGCACCTCTGGCTGCCTAATACTGGGGGGGGGGGCACCTCTGGCTACCTAATACTGGGGACACCTCTGGCTGTCTAATACTGGGGGACACCTCTGGCTGCCTAATACTGGGGGACACCTCTGGCTGCCTAATACTGGGGGCTCCTCTGGCTGCCTAATACTGGGGGCACCTCTGGCTGCCTAATACTGGGGACACCTCTGGCTGCCTAATACTGGGGACACCTCTGGCTACCTAATACTGGGGGCACCTCTGGCTACCTAATCCTGGGGGCACCTCTGGCTGCCTAATACTGGGGGCACCTCTGGCTGCCTAATACTGGGGACACCTCTGGCTGCCTAATACTGGGGGCACCTCTGGCTGCCTAATACTGGGGACACCTCTGGCTACCTAATACTGGGGACACCTCTGGCTACCTAATACTGGGGACACCTCTGGCTGCCTAATACTGGGGACACCTCTGGCTGCCTAATACTGGGGACACCTCTGGCTGCCTAATACTGGGGGCACCTCTGGCTACCTAATACTGGGGGCACCTCTGGCTGCCTAATACTGGGGGACACCTCTGGCTGCCTAATACTGGGGGACACCTCTGGCTGCCTAATACTGGGGGACACCTCTGGCTGCCTAATACTGGGGACACCTCTGGCTGCCTAATACTGGGGGTACCTCTGGCTGCCTAATACTGGGGACACCTCTGGCTGCCTAATACTGGGGGACACCTCTGGCTGCCTAATACTGGGGACACCTCTGGCTGCCTAATACTGGGGGTACCTCTGGCTGCCTAATACTGGGGGCACCTCTGGCTGCCTAATACTGGGGGACACCTCTGGCTGCCTAATACTGGGGACACCTCTGGCTGCCTAATACTGGGGGACACCTCTGGCTGCCTAATACTGGGGGGCACCTCTGGCTACCTAATACTGGGGACACCTCTGGCTGCCTAATACTGGGGGACACCTCTGGCTGCCTAATACTGGGGGGCACCTCTGGCTACCTAATACTGGGGACACCTCTGGCTGCCTAATACTGGGGGCACCTCTGGCTGCCTAATACTGGGGGACACCTCTGGCTACCTAATACTGGGGGTACCTCTGGCTGCCTAATACTGGGGGTCCCTCTGGCTACCTAATACTGGGGGTACCTCTGGCTGCCTAATACTGGGGGCACCTCTGGCTGCCTAATACTGGGGGACACCTCTGGCTGCCAAATACTGGGGACACCTCTGGCTGCCTAATACTGGGGGACACCTCTGGCTGCCTAATACTGGGGGGCACCTCTGGCTACCTAATACTGGGGACACCTCTGGCTGCCTAATACTGGGGGACACCTCTGGCTGCCTAATACTGGGGGGCACCTCTGGCTACCTAATACTGGGGGCACCTCTGGCTGCCTAATACTGGGGGCACCTCTGGCTGCCTAATACTGGGGGCACCTCTGGCTGCCTAATACTTGAGGACACCTCTGGCTGCCTAATACTGGGGGACACCTCTGGCTGCCTAATACTGGGGACACCTCTGGCTGCCTAATACTGGGGACACCTCTGGCTACCTAATACTGGGGACACCTCTGGCTGCCTAATACTGGGGGCACCTCTGGCTGCCTAATACTGGGGACACCTCTGGCTACCTAATACTGGGGACACCTCTGGCTGCCTAATACTGGGGGACACCTCTGGCTGCCTAATACTGGGGACACCTCTGGCTGCCTAATACTGGGGACACCTCTGGCTGCCTAATACTGGGGACACCTCTGGCTGCCTAATACTGGGGCACCTCTGGCTGCCTAATACTGGGGACACCTCTGGCTGCCTAATACTGGGGGACACCTCTGGCTGCCTAATACTGGGGGACATCTCTGGCTGCCTAATACTGGGGGCACCTCTGGCTGCCTAATACTGGTGGACACCTCTGGCTACCTAATACTGGGGGACACCTCTGGCTACCTAATACTGGGGACACCTCTGGCTGCCTAATACTGGGGGCACCTCTGGCTGCCTAATACTGGGGACACCTCTGGCTACCTAATACTGGGGACACCTCTGGCTACCTAATACTGGGGACACCTCTGGCTGCCTAATACTGGGGGCACCTCTGGCTACCTAATACTGAGGACACCTCTGGCTGCCTAATACTGGTGGACACCTCTGGCTACCTAATACTGGGGACACCTCTGGCTGCCTAATACTGGGGGTACCTCTGGCTGCCTAATACTGGGGACACCTCTGGCTACCTAATACTGGGGACACCTCTGGCTGCCTAATACTGGGGGACACCTCTGGCTGCCTAATACTGGGGTACCTCTGGCTACCTAATACTGGGGGACACCTCTGGCTGCCTAATACTGGGGACACCTCTGGCTGCCTAATACTGGGGACACCTCTGGCTGCCTAATACTGGGGACACCTCTGGCTACCTAATACTGGGGGCACCTCTGGCTACCTAATACTGGGGACATCTCTGGCTGCCTAATACTGGGGGACACCTCTGGCTGCCTTATACTGGGGGACACCTCTGGCTGCCTAATACTGGGGACACCTCTGGCTGCCTAATACTGGGGACACCTCTGGCTGCCTAATACTGGGGGACACCTCTGGCTGCCTAATACTGGGGGACACCTCTGGCTGCCTAATACTGGGGACACCTCTGGCTGCCTAATACTGGGGACACCTCTGGCTGCCTAATACTGGGGACACCTCTGGCTACCTAATACTGGGGGCACCTCTGGCTACCTAATACTGGGGACATCTCTGGCTGCCTAATACTGGGGGACACCTCTGGCTGCCTTATACTGGGGGACACCTCTGGCTGCCTAATACTGGGGACACCTCTGGCTGCCTAATACTGGGGACACCTCTGGCTGCCTAATACTGGGGGACACCTCTGGCTGCCTAATACTGGGGGACACCTCTGGCTGCCTAATACTGGGGACACCTCTGGCTGCCTAATACTGGGGACACCTCTGGCTACCTAATACTGGGGGACACCTCTGGCTGCCTAATACTGGGGGACACCTCTGGCTGCCTAATACTGGGGGACACCTCTGGCTGCCTAATACTGGGGGACACCTCTGGCTACCTAATACTGGGGGACACCTCTGGCTGCCTAATACTTGGGGACACCTCTGGCTACCTAATACTGGGGGACACCTCTGGCTGCCTAATACTGGGGGCACCTCTGGCTGCCTAATACTGGGGGCACCTCTGGCTACCTAATACTGAGGACACCTCTGGCTGCCTAATACTGGTGGACACCTCTGGCTACCTAATACTGGGGACACCTCTGGCTGCCTAATACTGGGGGTACCTCTGGCTGCCTAATACTGGGGACACCTCTGGCTACCTAATACTGGGGACACCTCTGGCTGCCTAATACTGGGGGACACCTCTGGCTGCCTAATACTGGGGTACCTCTGGCTACCTAATACTGGGGGACACCTCTGGCTGCCTAATACTGGGGACACCTCTGGCTGCCTAATACTGGGGACACCTCTGGCTGCCTAATACTGGGGACACCTCTGGCTACCTAATACTGGGGGCACCTCTGGCTACCTAATACTGGGGACATCTCTGGCTGCCTAATACTGGGGGACACCTCTGGCTGCCTTATACTGGGGGACACCTCTGGCTGCCTAATACTGGGGACACCTCTGGCTGCCTAATACTGGGGACACCTCTGGCTGCCTAATACTGGGGGACACCTCTGGCTGCCTAATACTGGGGGACACCTCTGGCTGCCTAATACTGGGGACACCTCTGGCTGCCTAATACTGGGGACACCTCTGGCTACCTAATACTGGGGGACACCTCTGGCTGCCTAATACTGGGGGACACCTCTGGCTACCTAATACTGGGGGACACCTCTGGCTGCCTAATACTGGGGGACACCTCTGGCTACCTAATACTGGGGGACACCTCTGGCTGCCTAATACTGGGGGACACCTCTGGCTGCCTAATACTGGGGGCACCTCTGGCTGCCTAATACTGGGGACACCTCTGGCTGCCTAATACTGGGGGCACCTCTGGCTGCCTAATACTGGGGGACACCTCTGGCTACCTGTTGTACCCATGTCTGCCCATAATCACAGTCAGTAATAAGCCCTGTGGTATCTCCTGCTCGTACTCTCTGTGTTGATCACACATTTTGCTCTCAGTAGGCTCTGAACTTGAGTCACATCCGAGGTAAATACTTTCCTGGTTGTGTATTGCCATTGTCCTGTCATGTATGTGACAAGTATCATGTGACCAGCATCTCTGCTATATAAGATGCTCGGTACCCAGGCAGAGCTCACAATACTAGTCGGGGACAGAGAAGGTGAGTAGCTCCATAGAACTATTTCTATATTACAACTCCAAGAATTTACCCAATTTCTCACTTTTCATAATTTTGCCACATTTTTAGAACTGAGTAACATTCTTCCATCAGAACTAATTCCATGAATGCAGAAAATACAAAGAAACACCAATGTGTAATATTATCAGAATCCTCGCAGCATTAGTCTCCGCTCTGCAAGGGATATTTGCCTTTCACTGGATTCTTTGGCATTATTGAAATACATCAGCTTGATGTCAGGGTGTCTCTTTCCAACCCACATACACTCTCTCACATTTCTGTAATTATGTTATTATATCTTCTCATGGGACAGCACTGCAGATGTAGCACTGTGATACAATGTAAAGCAGTCAGTGTACAGCTTGTATAACAGTGTAATATTGTATTATATCTTCTCATTGGACAGCACTGCAGATGTGACTCTGTGATACAATGTAAATCAGTCAGTGTACAGCTTGTATAACAGTGTATATATTGTATGATATCTTCTCATGGTACAGCACTGCAGATGTGACACTGTGACACAATGTAAAGCAGTCAGTGTACAGCTTGTATAACAGTGTAAATATTGTATGATATCTTCTCATGGGACAGCACTGCAGATGTGACACTGTGATACAATGTAAAGCAGTCAGTGTACAGCTTGTATAACAGTGTAATATTGTATGATATCTTCTCATGGGACAGCACTGCAGATGTGACGCTGTGATACAATGTAAAGCAGTCAGTGTACAGCTGGTATAACAGTGTAATATTGTATGATATCTTCTCATGGGACAGCACTGCAGATGTGACACTGTGATACAATGTAAAGCAGCCAGTGTACAGCTTGTATAACAGTGTAAATATTGTATGATATCTTCTCATGGGACAGCACTGCAGATGTGACACTGTGATACAATGTAAAGCAGCCAGTGTACAGCTTGTATAACAGTGTAATATTGTATGATATCTTCTCGCATAATACAGGGAGTCCCTGAGATACAAACAACCCACTGATCGCATTTTGTTGCACACACCCTTCCTGCACTCCCCCAGCTTAGTGTGTAAATGCAGAGTATAGTGCAGCAGAAGCTGTGCTCTCACCTCTCTGCTGGAGTCCAGTGCTGTGCCTGTGTGACCATCCTGTCTGTCCCCATCCTCTTCCTGCACTCCCTCAGCTTAGTGTGTAATGCAGAGTATAGTGCAGCAGAAGCTGTGCTCTCACCTCTCCGCTGGAGTCCAGTGCTGTGCTTCTGCCTATCCAGTGTCCACTCACCCTAGTGCTCAGCATCTCCTACTGCATGTAGCAAGAAAACAGACAGGATGGTCACACAGGCACAGCACTGGACTCCAGTGGAGAGGTGAAAGCTCAGCTTCTGCTGTGCTATAATCTGCCTTTACACACTAAGCTGGGGGAGTGTAGGAGGGGTGCGGGAACAGATATTGGGACAAGAGGACGGAGGGAGGCACAATAGGGACAGGAGGCACAGCGGGACAGAGGGAGCCACAGAGCAACACACAGAGCCGGATCATTCACAAAGAAACTTAGCAAAGTGCCTAGTGTCTGATGACAGGCAAGGGGCCTGGTTTATGCTATCCCCCAACAAATCTTGCCAAAAAAGCTAGGTGGCCATTAAGGGTGGGCCCAAAGTCATTTCTTACCTAGGGCACCATTTCAATGTAATCCACATTTGGATGCACAGGGGGGGGGGGGGGGGGAACAGGTGTCACATGGGGATTGAAGGTGGTACAAGGAGACAGAAGGAGGCACAGGGGGACAGAAGAAGGCATGGGGACCGAGGGACACACAGGGGGCACAGGGGAACTGAAGGTGGCACAAGGGGACAGAAAGAGGCACAAAGGAGGAACAAACACCCGTGGGGGTGTGGCATCCATCTAGGGGCGTGGTTTAGTACCAGATGTGTGGCTTAGTTTGGGGGCGAGGCTTAATCAGGGGCATGAAGCCCCCCAGGACCAATGGCACTCCAGGCAGTGGCCTGGATTGCCTATGCATAGAAACACCCCTGAGGAATGTGCTGGGAAGGTGGTTTGAGTGCTGCTTGGTTTGGGTGGGAGTTTTGGGTGCTGCTTGGTTTGGGTGCTGGCTGTGGTGCCGAGGGGCCCTCCTCCCACCCTGCAGAGTTGTGAGAGGACTAGTTGCCTTGTCACAGATACTAATGTGCTCCAGGGCACGCCACTAGCGTCCTATCTTATGACGTCATAGGAGGCGCCGCAGAAACCATGGGGACAGGACGCCAGCAGCAGTGAGAGGGGTGGTGCTGGAGCCTGCAGCACGTAAGTACTTAAAGTATCTGTGCCAATTGGCTCCATTCGCAACTCTGCAGGATGGGTTGGGGGCCCCAGCGGCACCACAGCCAGCGCCCAAACCAAGCAGCACAGCACCCAAACCTCTGGATCGGAGGGGCGCCAGGGGCCGACCCTCTACTGACCATGGGCCCTCGGTCCATGCCCGAATGCCCAAAGGGTCAGTCCGCCCCTGGTACAGGCCTATACATGTCCATACAGGTCTATAGAGGTCTATATAGGTCCATACAAGTCTAAAGAGGTCTATACAGGTCTATAAAAGGTCTATACAGATACATACAAGTCTATAGAGGTCTATAAAAGGTAGGTCCATACAGGTCTATAAAGGTCTAAAGAGGTCCATACAGGTCTATACAGGATCATTGATGTCTGTATAGGTCCATTGAGGTGTATAAAGGTCCACCACTGTGCTGGTAGCAGACTATAAATCCTTTGGTAAAGCTGGACCTGGATGACCCCTGACCTGGTACATCACCCTGTAGCTGGACCTGGATTACCCCTGACCTGGTACATCACCCTGCAGCTGTAGCTGGACCTGGATGACCCCTGACCTGGTACATCACCCTGTAGCTGGGCCATGATGACCCCTGACCTGGTACATCACCCTGTAGCTGGACCTGGATGATCACTGACTAGAGATGTAGCGAACTGTTCCAGGTGAACTTTAGTAGTTCGCGTTCGCCTGCAGCAGGCGAACTTTTGCGGACGTTCAATTCGCCCCATAATACTCTATTGAGCAAAACTTTGACCCTCTACATCACAGTCAGCAGGCAAATTATTGCCAAACACACTGCTCTAGACCCACCCCTCCCTCCTTCAAGCAAGGTCCTTATACCATTTGACTCATTTGTCTGCCTACACTAATTAGTTGAGGGACAGCTGCTTCCCTCCACCCTCCTACCTATTCGCTCCTACTGGAGGGAGGAGGGTCTCATCTGCCAGGGAACTCCAGTATTTCAAAAGCCAGCTTACTTACCGTGGCTGGGGATTGAACCCAGGTCTCAGTGTATGGTAGGTAACTAACATATCCATTATACCACCAACACTTCTAGCTGAAGCTAGCCTAGCATGTACAATTTATGCTCAATCCAAAAGAAAAATAACATTTATATCATGCTTTTCTCCTGGCAGACTCAAAGGACCAGAGCTGCAGCCACTAGGGCATGCTCTATAGGCAGTAGCAGTGTTGGGAAGACTTGCCTAAGGTCTCCTACTGAATAGGTGCTGGCTTACTGAACAGACAGAGCTGAGATTTTAACTCTGGTCTCCTGTGTCAGAGGCAGAGCCCTTACCCATTACAACACCCAGCCACTGCTTAAGGATATGTAGGAAGGCATGGCCTTGCCTTTCGTGTTCAACAGTTGTCAAGAGAAAAATTAGACAAGACAAATAACATTTATATCACGCTTTTTTCCTGGCGGACTCAAAGCACCAGAGCTGCAGCCACTAGGGCACACTCTATAGGCAGTAGCAGTGTAATGGTACCCATACACGATACAATAAAAACATTTGATTTTCCCGTTTATTCGATGTAAATGATCGAATTGAATGAAAGTTGAAAATATTTTTTTTTTGCGATCAAGAAACTCGAACGATTATCCCGTTTTTTCGGGAAAAATGATCGGACATACTGGAAAAATCTTTATATTCGATCTAACGGAATAATCGAACTAAATTATCTAATTGAAAAATTGTACCATGTATGGCCACCTTTAGGAAGACTTGCCTAAGGTCTCCTACTGAATAGGTGCTGGCTTACTGAGCAGACAGAGCCAAGATTCAAACCCTGGTCTCCCGTGTCAGAGGCAGAGCCCTTAACTATTACACCATCCAGCCACTGCTTAAGGATATGTAGGCAGGCATGGCCTTGCCTTTCGTGTTCAACAGTTGTCAAGAGAAAAATTAGACAAGACAAATAACATTTATATCACACTTTTCTCCTGGCGGACTCAAAGCGCTAGAGCTGCAGCCACTAGGGCACGCTCTATAGGCAGTAGCAGTGTTAGGCCAGAGCTGCAGCCACTAGGGGGTGCTCTATAGGCAGTAACAGTGTTAGTCCAGAGCTGCAGCCACTAGGGGGTGCTCTATAGGCAGTAGCAGTGTTAGTCCAGAGCTGCAGTCACTAGGGAGTGCTCTATAGGCAGTAGCAGTGTTAGGCCAGAGCTGCTGTACCTGGATGACCCCTGACCTGGTACATCACCCTGTAGCTGGACCAGGATGACCCCTGACCTGGTACATCACCCTGTAGCTGGACCTGGATGACCCCTGACCTGGTACATCACCCTGTAGCTGTAGCTGGATGACCCCTGACCTGGTATATCACCCTGTAGCTGGACCTGGATGACCCCTGACTTGGTACATCACCCTGTAGCTGTAGCTGGATGACCCCTGACCTGGTACATCACCCTGTAGCTGTAGCTGGACCAGGATGACCCCTGACCTGGTACATCACCCTTTAGCTGTAGCTGGATGACCCCTGACCTGGTACATCACCTTGTAGCTGTAGCTGGATGACCCCTGACCTGGTACATCACCCTGTAGCTGTATCAGGATGACCCCTGACCTGGTTCATCACCCTGTAGCTGGATGACCCCTGACCTGGTACATCACCCTGTAGCTGTAGCTGGATGACCCCTGACCTGGTACATCACCCTGTAGCTGGACCTGGATGACCCCTGACCTGGTACATCACCCTGTAGCTGTAGCTGGATGACCCCTGACCTGGTACATCACCCTGTAGCTGTAGCTGGACCTGGATGACCCCTGACCTGGTACATCAACCTGTAGCTGTAGCTGTATGACCCCTGACCTGGTACATCACCCTGTAGCTGGACCAGGATGACCCCTTACCTGGTACATCACCCTGTAGCTGTAGCTAGATGACTCCTGACCTGGTACATCACCCTGTAGCTGTAGCTGGATGACCCCTGACCTGGTACATCACCCTGTAGCTGTAGCTGGATGACCCCTGACCTGGTACATCACCCTGTAGCTGGACCAGGATGACCCCTGACCTGGTACATCACCCTGTAGCTGGACCAGGATGACCCCTGACATGGTACATCACCCTGTAGCTGGACCTAGATGACCCCTGACCTGGTACATCACCCTGTAGCTGTAGCTGGACCTGGATGACCCCTGACCTGGTACATCACCCTGTAGCTGTAGCTGGACCTGCATGACCCCTGACCTGGTACATCACCCTGTAGCTGTAGCTGGACCTGGATGACCCCTGACCTGGTACATCACCCTGTAGCTGGACCTGGATGACCCCTGACCTGGTACATCACCCTGTAGCTGGACCTGGATGACCCCTGACCTGGTACATCACCCTGTAGCTGTACCAGGATGACCCCTGACCTGGTACATCACCCTGTAGCTGTACCAGGATGACCCCTGATCTGGTAAATCACCCTGTAGCTGGACCTGGATGACCCCTGACCTGGTACATCACCCTGTAGCTGTACCAGGATGACCCCTGACCTGGTATATCACCCTGTAGCTGGACCTGGATGACCCCTGACCTGGTACATCACCCTGTAGCTGTAGCTGGATGACCCCTGACCTGGTACATCACCCTGTAGCTGGAACTGGATGACCCCTGACCTGGTACATCACCCTGTAGCTGTATGACCCCTGACCTGGTACATCACCCTGTAGCTGTAGCTGGATGACCCCTGACCTGATACATCACCCTGTAGCTGTAGCTGGATGACCCCTGACCTGGTACATCACCCTGTAGCTGGACCTGGATGACCCCTGACCTGGTACATCACCCTGTAGCTGTAGCTGGATGACCCCTGACCTGGTACATCACCCTGTAGCTGTAGCTGGATGACCCCTGACCTGGTACATCACCCTGTAGCTGTATGACCCCTGACCTGGTACATCACCCTGTAGCTGGACCTGGATGACCCCTGACCTGGTACATCACCCTGTAGCTGGACCTGGATGACCCCTGACCTGGTACATCACCCTGTAGCTGTAGCTGGATGACCCCTGACCTGGTACATCACCCTGTAGCTGTAGCTGGATGACCCCTGACCTGGTACATCACCCTGTAGCTGTAGCTGGACCAGGATGACCCCTGACCTGGTACATCACCCTGTAGCTGTATGACCCCTGACCTGGTACATCACCCTGTAGCTGGACCTGGATGACCCCTGACCTGGTACATCACCCTGTAGCTGTAGCTGGATGACCCCTGACCTGGCACATCACCCTGTAGCTGTAGCTGGATGACCCCTGACCTGGTACATCACCCTGTAGCTGGACATGGATGACCCCTGACCTGGTACATCACCCTGTAGCTGTAGCTGGATGACCCCTGACCTGGTACATCACCCTGTAGCTGTAGCTGGATGACCCCTGACCTGGTACATCACCCTGTAGCTGGACCAGGATGACCCCTGACCTGGTACATCAACCTGTAGCTGGATGACCCCTGACCTGGTACATCACCCTGTAGCTGGACCTGGATGACCCCTGACCTGGAACATCACCTTGTAGCTGTAGCTGGATGACCCCTGACCTGGTACACCACCCTGTAGCTGTAGCTGGATGACCCCTGACCTGGTACATCACCCTGTAGCTGTATGACCCCTGACCTGGTACATCACCCTGTAGCTGTAGCTGGACCTGGATGACCCCTGACCTGGTACATCACCCTGTAGCTGGACCTGGATGACCCCTGACCTGGTACATCACCCTGTAGCTGGACCTGGATGACCCCTGACCTGGTACATCACCCTGTAGCTGTACCAGGATGACCCCTGACCTGGTACATCACCCTGTAGCTGTACCAGGATGACCCCTGATCTGGTAAATCACCCTGTAGCTGGACCTGGATGACCCCTGACCTGGTACATCACCCTGTAGCTGTACCAGGATGACCCCTGACCTGGTATATCACCCTGTAGCTGGACCTGGATGACCCCTGACCTGGTACATCACCCTGTAGCTGTAGCTGGATGACCCCTGACCTGGTACATCACCCTGTAGCTGGAACTGGATGACCCCTGACCTGGTACATCACCCTGTAGCTGTAGCTGGATGACCCCTGACCTGGTACATCACCCTGTAGCTGTAGCTGGATGACCCCTGACCTGATACATCACCCTGTAGCTGTAGCTGGATGACCCCTGACCTGGTACATCACCCTGTAGCTGGACCTGGATGACCCCTGACCTGGTACATCACCCTGTAGCTGTAGCTGGATGACCCCTGACCTGGTACATCACCCTGTAGCTGTAGCTGGATGACCCCTGACCTGGTACATCACCCTGTAGCTGTATGACCCCTGACCTGGTACATCACCCTGTAGCTGGACCAGGATGACCCCTGACCTGGTACATCACCCTGTAGCTGGACCTGGATGACCCCTGACCTGGTACATCACCCTGTAGCTGTAGCTGGATGACCCCTGACCTGGTACATCACCCTGTAGCTGTAGCTGGATGACCCCTGACCTGGTACATCACCCTGTAGCTGTAGCTGGATGACCCCTGACCTGGTACATCACCCTGTAGCTGTAGCTGGACCAGGATGACCCCTGACCTGGTACATCACCCTGTAGCTGTAGCTGGATGACCCCTGACCTGGTACATCACCCTGTAGCTGGACCTGGATGACCCCTGACCTGGTACATCACCCTGTAGCTGTAGCTGGATGACCCCTGACCTGGCACATCACCCTGTAGCTGTAGCTGGATGACCCCTGACCTGGTACATCACCCTGTAGCTGGACATGGATGACCCCTGACCTGGTACATCACCCTGTAGCTGTAGCTGGATGACCCCTGACCTGGTACATCACCCTGTAGCTGTAGCTGGATGACCCCTGACCTGGTACATCACCCTGTAGCTGGACCAGGATGACCCCTGACCTGGTACATCAACCTGTAGCTGGATGACCCCTGACCTGGTACATCACCCTGTAGCTGGACCTGGATGACCCCTGACCTGGAACATCACCTTGTAGCTGTAGCTGGATGACCCCTGACCTGGTACACCACCCTGTAGCTGTAGCTGGATGACCCCTGACCTGGTACATCACCCTGTAGCTGTAGCTGGATGACCCCTGACCTGGTACATCACCCTGTAGCTGTAGCTGGACCTGGATGACCCCTGACCTGGTACATCACCCTGTGGCTGTAGCTGGATGACCCCTGACCTGGTACATCACCCTGTAGCTGGACCAGGATGACCCCTGACCTGGTTCATCACCCTGTAGCTGTAGCTGGATGACCCCTGGTACATCACCCTGTAGCTGTAGCTGGATGACCCATGACCTGGTACATCACCCTGTAGCTGTAGCTGGATGACCCCTGACCTGGTACATCACCCTGTGGCTGTAGCTGGATGACCCCTGACCTGGGACATCACCCTGTAGCTGGACCAGGATGACCCCTGACCTGGTACATCACCCTGTAGCTGTAGCTGGATGACCCCTGACCTGGTACATCACCCTGTAGCTGTAGCTGGATGACCCCTGACCTGGTACATCACCCTGTAGCTGGACCTGGATGACCCCTGACCTGGTACATCACCCTGTAGCTGGACCTGGATGACCCCTGACCTGGTACATCACCCTGTAGCTGTAGCTGGATGACCCCTGACCTGGTACATCACCCTGTAGCTGTAGCTGGACCTGGATGACCCCTGACCTGGTACATCACCTTGTAGCTGTAGCTGGATGACCCATGACCTGGTACATCACCCTGTAGCTGTAGCTGGATGACCCCTGATCTGGTACATCACCCTGTAGCTGTAGCTGGACCTGGATGACCCCTGACCTGGTACATCACCCTGTGGCTGTAGCTGGATGACCCCTGACCTGGTACATCACCCTGTAGCTGGACCAGGATGACCCCTGACCTGGTACATCACCCTGTAGCTGTAGCTGGATGACCCCTGACCTGGTACATCACCCTGTAGCTGTAGCCGGATGACCCCTGACCTGGTACATCACCCTGTAGCTGGACCTGGATGACCCCTGACCTGGTACATCACCCTGTAGCTGGACCTGGATGACCCCTGACCTGGTACATCACCCTGTAGCTGTAGCTGGATGACCCCTGACCTGGTACATCACCCTGTAGCTGTAGCTGGACCAGGATGACCCCTGACCTGGTACATCACCCTGTAGCTGTAGCTGGATGACCCCTGGTACATCACCCTGTAGCTGTAGCGGGATGACCCCTGACCTGGTACATCACCCTGTAGCTGTAGCTGGATGACCCCTGACCTGGTACATCACCCTGTAGCTGGACCAGGATGACCCCTGACCTGGTACATCACCCTGTAGCTGTACCAGGATGACCCCTGACCTGGTACATCACCCTGTAGCTGTAGCTGGATGACCCCTGACCTGGTACATCACCCTGTAGCTGTAGCTGGATGACCCCTGACCTGGTACATCACCCTGTAGCTGTAGCTGGATGACCCCTGACCTGGTACATCACCCTGTAGCTGGACCTGGATGACCCCTGAGCTGGTACATCACCCTGTAGCTGGACCTGGATGATCCCTGACCTGGTACATCACCCTGTAGCTGGACCTGGATGACCCCTGACCTGGTACATCACCCTGTAGCTGGACCAGGATGAACCCTGACCTGGTACATCACCCTGTAGCTGTAGCTGGATGACCCCTGACCTGGTACATCACCCTGTAGCTGGACCAGGATGACCCCTGACCTGGTACATCAACCTGTAGCTGGATGACCCCTGACCTGGTACATCACCCTGTAGCTGGACCTGGATGACCCCTGACCTGGTACATCACCCTGTAGCTGGACCTGGATGATTCCTGACCTGGTACATCACCCTGTAGCTGGACCTGGATGACCCCTGACCTGGTACATCACCCTGTAGCTGGACCAGGATGACCCCTGACCTGGTACATCACCCTGTAGCTGTAGCTGGATGACCCCTGACCTGGTACATCACCCTGTAGCTGGACCAGGATGACCACTGACCTGGTACATCAACCTGTACCAGGATGACCCCTGACCTGGTACATCACCCTGTAGCTGTAGCTGGATGACCCCTGACCTGGTACATCACCATGTAGTTCTTCTGAGGCATGCATGCTCAGTGTCTTGTGTATGGTGTAATGATATGTGACCTGTGTCCACGTTTCTCTGGCAGTTGTGTCACTGCGCTGTGTCCTCTACAAGATGAAGCTCTTCCTGTCATTAATGTCCATGTTCCTGGTCGCTGGCGTCACACAAGCAGGAGTCGGGGACTGCACAGTCAATGATGTCCTGACACTGAACAACCTAATCAAGTCTCTGGGTCAGTACCTGTAATGTCTTGTTCACACAACACACTGCCACAGTATATACTGTACTGCTCTTACACTGTCACTGCCACAGTATATACAGCTCTCACACCGTCACTGCCACAGTATATACTGCTCTCACACTGTCACTGCCACAGTATATACTGCTCTCACACTGTCACTGCCACAGTATATACTGCTCTCGCACTGTCACTGCCACAGTATATACAGCTCTCACACTGTCACTGCCACAGTATATACAGCTCTCACACTGTCACTGCCACAGTATATACTGCTCTCACACCGTCACTGCCACAGTATATACAGCTCTCAAACTGTCACTGCCACAGTATATACAGCTCTCACACTGTCACTGCCACAGTATATACAGCTCTCACACTGTCACTGCCACAGTATATACTGCTCTCACACTGTCACTGCCACAGTATATACTGCTCTCACACGGTCACTGCCACAGTATATACTGCTCTCACACTGTCACTGCCACAGTATATACTGCTCTCACACTGTCACTGCCACAGTATATACAGCTCTCACACTGTCACTGCCACAGTATATACAGCTCTCACACTGTCACTGCCACAGTATATACTGCTCTCACACCGTCACTGCCACAGTATATACAGCTCTCACACCGTCACTGCCACAGTATATACAGCTCTCACACCGTCACTGCCACAGTATATACAGCTCTCACACCGTCACTGCCACAGTATATACTGCTCTCACACTGTCACTGCCACAGTATATACAGCTCTCACACTGTCACTGCCACAGTATATACAGCTCTCACACTGTCACTGCCACAGTATATACAGCTCTCACACTGTCACTGCCACAGTATATACAGCTCTCACACTGTCACTGCCACAGTATATACTGCTCTCACACTGTCACTGCCACAGTATATACAGCTCTCACACTGTCACTGCCACAGTATATACTGCTCTCACACTGTCACTGCCACAGTATATACTGCTCTCACACCGTCACTGCCACAGTATATACTGCTCTCACACTGTCACTGCCACAGTATATACAGCTCTCACACTGTCACTGCCACAGTATATACTGCTCTCACACTGTCACTGCCACAGTATATACAGCTCTCACACTGTCACTGCCACAGTATATACTGCTCTCACACTGTCACTGCCACAGTATATACTGCTCTCACACCGTCACTGCCACAGTATATACTGCTCTCACACCGTCACTGCCACAGTATATACTGCTCTCACACTGTCACTGCCACAGTATATACTGCTCTCACACTGTCACTGCCACAGTATATACAGCTCTCACACTGTCACTGCCACAGTATATACAGCTCTCACACCGTCACTGCCACAGTATATACTGCTCTCACACCGTCACTGCCACAGTATATACAGCTCTCACACCGTCACTGCCACAGTATATACTGCTCTCACACTGTCACTGCCACAGTATATACTGCTCTCACACCGTCACTGCCACAGTATATACTGCTCTCACACTGTCACTGCCACAGTATATACTGCTCTCACACTGTCACTGCCACAGTATATACAGCTCTCACACTGTCACTGCCACAGTATATACAGCTCTCACACCGTCACTGCCACAGTATATACTGCTCTCACACCGTCACTGCCACAGTATATACAGCTCTCACACCGTCACTGCCACAGTATATACTGCTCTCACACTGTCACTGCCACAGTATATACTGCTCTCACACCGTCACTGCCACAGTATATACTGCTCTCACACCGTCACTGCCACAGTATATACAGCTCTCACACTGTCACTGCCACAGTATATACTGCTCTCACACTGTCACTGCCACAGTATATACAGCTCTCACACTGTCACTGCCACAGTATATACTGCTCTCACACTGTCACTGCCACAGTATATACTGCTCTCACACTGTCACTGCCACAGTATATACAGCTCTCACACTGTCACTGCCACAGTGTATGTTGGTTATGTATTAGAGAAGACACTAGAAGCTTGTGATGAGGCAGAACTTGGTTTACTTGGCTGGATTAAGTTGCAAGCATACAGAGCATTTCAGTAAACTGTAACAGCAGACATCTTAGTTGTGAAGAGAGAGGAAGAGATAAAGAAAACAAGTTTTCAGACAGACACACATAACTGGTAACCTTAGTATTTGCTACAGTGCCATCTACTGGTCTAGTGGTGTTAATACTCAGTACTATATAAAGTACATGCAGTTGTATCTCCAACACCCCTTCTCAACGGCATGTGCGTTATTATACAACATTCAGTCTCTTTTGTAGAAAACAATGACGTTCCCTTGGCAAAGGTTTGGTGAGTGCGTCTGCAGTCATTTCCTCTGATGGGCAGTACTGAATGTCGATAACTCCTTGTTCTTGCATGTCCCTAAGCAGATGATATTTTACATCAATATGCTTGGTTCTTGGGTTAACCTTCTCAGATTGTGTGAGCTTTATGCATCCCTGATTGTCTTCAAAGATGGGTGTGGGTTGTGACATATTTAGTCCCATGTCTAGTAGAAGCTGACGAATCCAAATGGCTTCTTGACATGCATAAGCTGCTGCTATGTATTCCGCTTCAGTTGAAGAGAGTGCAACAGTCGCTTGTTTCCGACTTGACCAGCTTATGGTTCCTTGTCCATACTGGAAGATGTAACCACTTGTAGATTTCCGGTCAGTGGTGTCTCCAGCCCAGTCGGCGTCCACATATCCAATCAGTTTTGGGTTTGACGATGCTGGAAGTCTCAGCTTCATCTGATTTGTTCCCTTTAGGTATTGCATTACCCTTTTTACTGCGTTCCAGTCGCGTTGACACGGTGATGCGACTTTTCTGCAAAGTATTCCCACTGCTACAGCAATGTCTGGTCTTGTCACGGTGCTAATGTATAGCAATTTTCCAATTGCCCTGCGGTAGTAATCATTGTTAGGTAACAAATTTTCTGTTCCATTGTATTTCAGATAATCTGGTTCCATTGGCGTTCTCACTTCCTTTGCATCTTGCATGTGAAACTGTTCTAATATTTCTGTAATTTTCTGATTTTGGTTAAGAAGATAGCTTCCATCCTCTTCCTGCTCTATTTGAATTCCTAGGTAGTGAGTAATGTTCCCCAACTCTTTAATTTCAAAGTTTTGTTTCAGTTTGTGAACTATTTGGTCATAGTCCCCTTCTTGTTCAAAACACGTCAAGATGTCATCAACGTAAATTAGGATATATGTCCATCTGTTCTCTTGATTCTTCGAGTACAGACATGGATCCGCTTTACTTCTTGAGAATCCTTCTTTCGTGAGTATTTCGTTCACCTTTTCATTCCACACTCTTGCCGCTTGCTTGAGCCCATAGATGCTCTTCTGCAGTTTGCATACAAGGTTCTTTTTCTCCTCAAATCCTGGTGGCTGTTCCATGTATAGATCCTCCTTGATGTCTCCATATAGAAAGGCAGTTTTGACATCTAGGTGCTTCACTTGCATTCCCTTTCCGGCAGCAACGCTAAGGAGTGTTCTCATGGTGGAATATTTCACAACTGGAGCAAATGTTTCATCATAATCTTCTCCAAATTTCTGGGAGTATCCCTTGGCAACTAATCTTGCTTTGTATCTATAGATGTTTCCCTCTGCATCATATTTCACTTTAAAAGTCCATTTGCTTCCAATGGTCTTGCGACCGGGAGGGAGTTCTGTTAGTGACCAAGTTTTATTTTCTTGAAGTGATTTTATTTCTTCTTCAGCTGCTTTTCTCCATTGATCAGCTTCCCTTCTTGGCAAAGTTTCTATGTCTTCCCAGGATGTTGGCTCCTGTGTTTGATGTGTTTTTGCAGCATATGATAACCTGCGGGGTGGTATCCCTTTTGTAGTCCGAGTGGATCTTCTGATTTCTTGTTGCTCAGTGGGTTCTACTGGCTCGTTGATGGTAAGTTCCACTTCTTGGTCTGGCTCTTGTTCTGCTTCACATGAGTCCGTGTCTCTTGCTGATTCAGCCCGCAAATCCTCTCCGCATTTTTCAAGAATTGTATTATCTGGTGCTTCGCTTTCGTCAAAATAGACACTGCGGCTGACTGTCACCTTATTGGTCTTTGGACAAAGTATTCTGTATCCCTTACTCTGCTCACTGTAGCCCACCAGAATGCCTTCTATGGCTTTGTTCTCCAACTTGGAGCATTTCTCACTTGGAATGTGGGCATATGCTTTACAGCCAAACACTCTGATGTGGCCTACATTAGGTTTTGATCCATTCCACATTTCGTATGGTGTACTCTCGATAGCTTTTGATGGGAGCCTGTTTTGTAAGTATGTTGCAGTCATTATAGCTTCTCCCCAGTATCTGTTAGGTAAGCCAGCATCTGAAAGCATACATCTGGTCATTTCTACAAGAGTGCGATTCTTCCTTTCTGCTACACCATTTTGCTCAGGAGTATATGGTACAGTTGTTTGGTGTAGGATACCCTGTTTCTTCAGGTATGATTCCATCTCCTTACTCGTATATTCTCCTCCATTGTCAGTGCGTATTATTTCAGGTTTTCTTTGAAACTTGTTGCTTGTCATAGCTATAAACTCTTGAAGTTTTTCTAAAGTTTCACTTTTGTGCTTCATCAGATAAGTTATTGTGTACCTAGAATAATCGTCAATGAAAGTCAGTAAATATCTGTTCCCGCCGGGTGTGACGGTTTTCATTGGTCCGCACACATCACTATGTATCAGTTCCATAGGTTTAGTGGTTTTTCTCTGACTGATCTGTGGAAGAGGGGTTCTGGTGGCTTTTGCTTTGATGCAGCACGTGCACTTGCTATGTGTGTGGCAAGGCAGTATCTTCATGTCTTCTGATAGACCTCTCTTTGCAAGGTCCTTTATAGCTTCTGGGTTTCGATGTCCCAATCTTCTGTGCCACAGGTGGATGCACTTGTCATGTGGGTTATGAGTTGCTGCTTTAGCCTTCTCACTTTCAGTGACGAGCTTGTACAGGTGTTCATTTAACTTTCCTCTTGCTAGGATTTGCTTTCCATTTTGAATTGTGCATTCATTACCTCTGAACTGGACGGTGAGTCCATTGCTTGCAAGGGTTTTCACTGATAGGCTTCCTTCTAGGCTTGGAACATATAGAACGTTCTTTACAAGGATACTCTGCTTGCCCCCTGATGGTGTTTTGCAGTTCAGAAACCCCTGACCATTACCTTCAGCAGTAATACTTTTCCCATTTGCTAGGAAGACTTTGTCTTTAACACTGTAATCAATTTCTGTGAAGAATGTCTCGTCACTTGTCATGTGACTTGTTGCCCCTGAATCGATGTACCATCCGCTTAAGGTGCTGTTCTGAGTCACTTTAAAAGTACCACTCCATGATGCACTTTCATTTTCCTGCATGACTGCTTTAGCTCTTTCTCTTGTGGGTGGCTCCTGCTTTCTTTGCTCAGCTTTCCAGATTGAGCAGTTCTTTTTCAGGTGACCGGCCTTTTTACAGCAAAAACACACCCTGGTTTCTTTGCTTTGTCTTGTGCCTTCCTGCACCTTTAGAGCTGTCTCTGATCTCTCATTCTCTTCGCTATGCAGGTTTTCCTTTCTTCTGCTGTATTCATCAATTAGTTTTCCCTTAACATATTCTAGAGTCAGTTCAGTTTCTGGTCTAGTTTCTAGCGCATTTATAAGGGCACTGTATGATTCCGGGAGGCTGCATAGCAGTAATGCTACTACGTGATTGTCTTTCATTTCTTCGCCTATTGCACCCAGCTGGTCCACAATCTCTAGCATAGCATTTACATGTTCACTCATTTCCTGCCCTTTTTCCAGCCTCATCTTATACAGTTTGCGTAGCAGATATAATTTACTGTTTAGGTTTGCTCGTTCATGCAGCCTTTGTAATGCAGTCCACATACCTTTAGCTGTGTTTTCTTTCCTTATATGAATGAGTTGATCATCCTCCACTAGCAGGCTTATGACTGCTTTTGCTTGCCTGTTTTTTCTGTCCCATTCTTCTGGGTTGTCATTTGGTCTGTCTGTATCCAGCACCTGCCACAAGTCATCTTTGGATAACAGCATTTCAAGCTTAAACTTCCACAGCTGGTAGTTTGTATTGTTAAGCTTTGCTACTGTAATCTTCATATCTGAAGCGCTTGCCATCTTTCTGGGTGCAGCTCACACAGGATTCAGTATGATTATAGATGCAGCACTTACTTGCTTGTAGTTTTCCTCTTTCTAGTGTCTGGAGCTGGGCCCATAACCTGTTGGTTATGTATTAGAGAAGACACTAGAAGCTCGTGATGAGGCAGAACTTGGTTTACTTGGCTGGATTAAGTTGCAAGCATACAGAGCATTTCAGTAAACTGTAACAGCAGACATCTTAGTTGTGAAGAGAGAGGAAGAGATAAAGAAAACAAGTTTTCAGACAGACACACATAACTGGTAACCTTAGTATTTGCTACAGTGCCATCTACTGGTCTAGTGGTGTTAATACTCAGTACTATATAAAGTACATGCAGTTGTATCTCCAACAGTGTATACTGTTCTCACACTGTCACTGCCACAGTATATACTGCTCTCACACTGTCACTGCCACAGTATATACAGCTCTCACACTGTCACTGCCACAGTATATACTGCTCTCACACCGTCACTGCCACAGTATATACTGCTCTCACACCGTCACTGCCACAGTATATACTGTTCTCACACTGTCACTGCCACAGTATATACTGCTCTCACACTGTCACTGCCACAGTATATACAGCTCTCACACTGTCACTGCCACAGTATATACTGCTCTCACACTGTCACTGCCACAGTACGTACTGCTCTCACACTTTCACTGCCACAGTATATACTGCTCTCACACTGTCACTGCCACAGTATATACAGCTCTCACACTGTCACTGCCACAGTATATACAGCTCTTACACCGTCACTGCCACAGTATATACTGCTCTCACACCGTCACTGCCACAGTATATACTGCTCTCACACTGTCACTGCCACAGTATATACTGCTCTCACACCGTCACTGCCACAGTATATACTGCTCTCACACCGTCACTGCCACAGTATATACTGCTCTCACACTGTCACTGCCACAGTATGTACTGCTCTCACACTGTCACTGCCACAGTATATACTGCTCTCACACTGTCACTGCCACAGTACGTACTGCTCTCACACTGTCACTGCCACAGTATGTACTGCTCTCACACTGTCACTGCCACAGTATATACTGCTCTCACACCGTCACTGCCACATTATATACTGCTCTCACACTGTCACTGCCATAGTATATACAGCTCTCACACTGTCACTGCCACAGTATATACTGCTCTCACACGGTCACTGCCACAGTATATACTGCTCTCACACTGTCACTGCCACAGTATATACTGCTCTCACACTGTCACTGCCACAGTATATACTGCTCTCACACTGTCACTGCCACAGTATGTACAGCTCTCACACCGTCACTGCCACAGTATGTACAGCTCTCACACCGTCACTGCCACAGTATATACTGCTCTCACACTGTCACTGCCACAGTATATACAGCTCTCACACTGTCACTGCCACAGTATATACAGCTCTCACACTGTCACTGCCACAGTATATACAGCTCTCACACTGTCACTGCCACAGTATGTACAGCTCTCACACTGTCACTGCCACAGTATATACAGCTCTCACACTGTCACTGCCACAGTATATACTGCTCTCACACTGTCACTGCCACAGTATATACTGCTCTCACACTGTCACAGCCACAGTATATACAGCTCTCACACTGTCACTGCCACAGTATGTACTGCTCTTACACTGTCACTGCCACAGTATATACAGCTCTCACACTGTCACTGCCACAGTATGTACTGCTCTTACACCGTCACTGCCACAGTATATACAGCTCTTACACTGTCACTTCACACTATGTAAGTGCAGGGCAGGGTGCAGTGAGTGCAGGGCAGGGTGCAGTGAGTGCAGGGCAGGGTGCAGTGAGTGCAGGGCAGGGTGCAGTGATTGCAGGGAAGTATGCAGTGAGTGCATGGCAGGATGAAGTAGGTGCAGAGAAGTGTGCAGTGAGTACAGGGCAGTGTGCAGAGAAGTATGCAGTGAGTGCAGGGAAGTGTGCAGTGAGTGCAGTGAAGTATTCAGTGAGTATAGGGCAGGGTGCATTGAGTGCAGGGAAGTGTGCAGTGAGTGCAGGGCAGGATACAGTGAGTGCAGGGCACGGTGCAGGGCAGTCTGCAGTTAAGTATGCAGTGAATGCAGAGAAGTATGCAGTGAGTGCAGGGCAGGGTGCAGTGAAGTACGCAGTGAGTGCAGAGCAGTGTGCAGTGAGTGCAGGGCAGGGTGCAGTGAGTGCAGGGAAGTCTGCAGTAAGTGCAGGGCAGCGTACAGTGAGTGCAGGGTAGTGTGCAGTGAGTGTAGGGCAGCATGCAGTGAGTTCAGGGCAGCGTGTAGTAAGTGCAGGGAAGTATGTAGTGAGTGCAGGGCAGAGTGAGTGTAGGGCAGGGTGCAGTGAGTATAGGGCAGGGTGCAGTGAGTGAAGGGCAGGATGCAGTGAGTGCAGGGCAGGGTGCAGTGAGTGCAGAGCAGTGTGCGGGGCAGTGTGCAGTGAGTGCAGGGCGGGGTGCAGTGAGTGCAGGGCAGGGTGCAGTGAGTATATGGCAGGGTGCAGTGAGTATAGGGCAGGGGGCAGTGAGTGCAGAGCAGTGTGCGGGGCAGTGTGCAGTGAGTGCAGGGCAGGGTGCAGTGAGTATAGGGCAGGGTGCAGTGAGTGCAGAGCGGAGTGCAGTGAGTATAGGGCAGGGTGCAGTGAGTGCAGGGCAGGGTGCAGTGAGTGCAGGGCAGGGTGCAGTGAGTGCAGGGCAGGGTGCAGTGAGTGCAGGGCAGGGTGCAGTGAGTGCAGGGCGGGGTGCAGTGAATGCAGGGCAGGGTGCAGTGAGTGCAGGGCAGGGTGCAGTGAGTATAGGGCAGGGTGCAGTGAGTATAGGGCAGGGTGCAGTGAGTATAGGGCAGGGTGCAGTGAGTGCAGGGCAGGGTGCAGTGAGTATAGGGCAGGGTGCAGTGAGTATAGGGCAGGGTGCAGTGAGTATAGGGCAGGGTGCAGTGAGTGCAGGGCAGGGTGCAGTGAGTGCAGAGCGGAGTGCAGTGAGTGCAGGGCAGGGTGCAGTGAGTATAGGGCAGGGTGCAGTGAGTGCAGGGAAGTGTGCAGTGAGTGAAGGGCAGGATGCAGTGAGTGCAGGGCAGGGTGCAGTGAGTATAGGGCAGGGTGCAGTGAGTGCAGAGCGGAGTGCAGTGAGTATAGGGCAGGGTGCAGTGAGTATAGGGCAGGGTGCAGTGAGTGAAGGGCAGGGTGCAGCGAGTGAAGGGCAGGATGCAGTGAGTGCAGGGCAGGGTGCAGTGAGTATAGGGCAGGGTGCAGTGAGTGCAGAGCGGAGTGCAGTGAGTGCAGGGAAGTGTGCAGTGAGTGAAGGGCAGGATGCAGTGAGTGCAGGGCAGGGTGCAGTGAGTGCAGGGCAGGATGCAGTGAGTGCAGAGCGGAGTGCAGTGAGTATAGGGCAGGGTGCAGTGAGTGAAGGGCAGGATGCAGTGAGTGCAGGGCAGGGTGCAGTGAGTGCAGGGCAGGGTGCAGTGAGTGCAGGGCAGGGTGCAGTGAGTGCAGAGCGGGGTGCTGTGAGTATAGGGCAGGGTGCAGCGAGTGAAGGGCAGGATGCAGTGAGTGAAGGGCAGGGTGCAGCGAGTGAAGGGCAGGATGCAGTGAGTGCAGGGCAGGGTGCAGTGAGTGCAGGGCAGGGTGCAGTGAGTGCAGGGCAGGGTGCAGTGAGTGCAGAGCGGGGTGCTGTGAGTGCAGGGCAGGGTGCAGTGAGTGCAGGGCAGGGTGCAGTGAGTGCAGGGCAGGGTGCAGTGAGTGCAGGGCAGGGTGCAGTGAGTGCAGAGCGGGGTGCTGTGAGTATAGGGCAGGGTGCAGCGAGTGAAGGGCAGGGTGCAGTGAGTGCAGGGCAGTGTGCAGTGAGTGCAGGGCAGGGTGCAGTGAGTGCAGGGCAGGGTGCAGTGAGTGCAGGGCAGGGTGCAGTGAGTATAGGGCAGGGTGCAGTGAGTGCAGAGCAGTGTGCGGGGCAGTGTGCAGTGAGTGCAGGGCGGGGTGCAGTGAGTGCAGAGCGGGGTGCAGTGAGTATAGGGCAGGGTGCAGTGAGTGCAGGGCGGGGTGCAGTGAGTGAATGGCAGGATGCAGTGAGTGCAGGGCAGGGTGCAGTGAGTATAGGGCAGGGTGCAGTGAGTATAGGGCAGGGTGCAGTGAGTGCAGGGCAGGGTGCAGTGAGTGCAGGGCGGGGTGCAGTGAGTGCAGGGCAGGGTGCAGTGAGTGCAGGGCAGGGTGCAGTGAGTATAGGGCAGGGTGCAGTGAGTGCAGGGCGGGGTGCAGTGAGTGCAGGGCAGGGTGCAGTGAGTGCAGAGCGGGGTGCAGTGAGTATAGGGCAGGGTGCAGTGAGTGCAGGGCGGGGTGCAGTGAGTGAATGGCAGGATGCAGTGAGTGCAGGGCAGGGTGCAGTGAGTATAGGGCAGGGTGCAGTGAGTATAGGGCAGGGTGCAGTGAGTGCAGGGCAGGGTGCAGTGAGTGCAGGGCGGGGTGCAGTGAGTGCAGGGCAGGGTGCAGTGAGTGCAGGGCAGGGTGCAGTGAGTATAGGGCAGGGTGCAGTGAGTAGTGATGCTCAAATACCCCTTTTTAAAATTCGAGTTTGGTCGAATTCGAATAGTAAATTATTCGAGGTCAGTCGAATATTCGAGTCGAATAATTTTTACTATTCGATTCGACCTCGGACTTCGAGCTCACTATTTGAGTCGGTATTCGAGCTAACTATTCGAGCTGACTATTCGAATTGGCCTTAAATAGCTTCCCAACACTTGTTTTGAGGGTTAATGATGCAAGAAACATATTTTTTTCCAAGTGACAACAGCAAGTGATTATGTGGGGATGTTCCTTTAAAAAAAAAAAAAGGTGAAAAGAGAAGTTGTGTCCAGAATTTTGTTCAGTACTGTATATACTTCTTCTTCTTCTTCTTCTTTATCTTCTATATCTTCTTCTTCTTCTTCTATATCTTCTTCTTCTTCTTCATCTTCTTCTTCTTCTTCTTCATCTTCTTCATCTTCATCTTCTTCATCTTCATCTTCTTCATCTTCTTCATCTTCATCTTCTTCATCTTCTTCTTCATCTTCTTCATCTTCTTCATCTTCATCTTCTTCATCTTCTTCTTCATCTTCTTCATCTTCATCTTCTTCATCTTCTTCTTCTTCTTCTTCTTCATCTTCTTCTTCATCTTCTTCATCTTCTTCTTCATCTTCTTCATCTTCATCTTCTTCATCTTCTTCTTCATCTTCTTCATCTTCTTCATCTTCATCTTCTTCATCTTCTTCTTCATCTTCTTCATCTTCATCTTCTTCATCTTCTTCTTCTTCTTCTTCTTCTTCATCTTCTTCTTCATCTTCTTCATCTTCTTCTTCATCTTCTTCATCTTCATCTTCTTCATCTTCTTCATCTTCATCTTCTTCATCTTCATCTTCTTCATCTTCTTCATCTTCTTCATATTCATCTTCTTCATCTTCTTCTTCATCTTCTTCATCTTCATCTTCTTCATCTTCTACTTCTTCTTCTTCATCTTCTTCTTCATCTTCTTCATCTTCTTCTTCATCTTCTTCATCTTCATCTTCTTCATCTTCATCTTCATCTTCATCTTCTTCATCTTCTTCTTCATCTTCTTCTTCTTCTTCTTCTTCTTCTTCTTCTTCTTCATCTTCTTCATCTTCTTCTTCATCTTCTTCATCTTCATCTTCATCTTCTTCATCTTCTTCTTCATCTTCTTCATCTTCTTCATCTTCATCTTCTTCATCTTCTTCTTCATCTTCTTCATCTTCATCTTCTTCTTCTTCTTCTTCTTCTTCTTCTTCTTCTTCATCTTCTTCTTCATCTTCTTCATCTTCTTCTTCATCTTCTTCTTCATCTTCTTCATCTTCTTCTTCATCTTCTTCATCTTCTTCTTCATCTTCTTCATCTTCTTCTTCTTCTTCATCTTCTTCTATATCGTCTTCTTCGTCACTTATTTCTCTTTTCATTTTTTTTTTTTTAAAGAAATGCAGCTATTTTTGAGCGTAACAACAAATAGCTGGTGGCGCACGCATGTTGGAAGCGCCATTGTATGTGCTCCCTGGCAGTGGAAACACACAGACAGCAGGAGGTAAATTTAGCAGCAGGAGGAGGAGGATGAGTGTGTGGCAGCATGCAGTCAATGAGGCAGGCAGCGTGACATAATAGCCCTGGTACCTAGCGGTGATACCATGGCTGTAAATAAACACAACAGGAGGTCCCAGACAGCGGTCGTGCAGCCCACATTGTGTCCAATACACAACTGGGACAACACAGTTTTCAACCCGGGCACCTCAGAAAAATTAAACCTTTTTTTGTAATGGTTTTGTAGTTTTGGTTTTACAACCAATTACACAGATATATAGCTATTTTTTGACGTAATAGCTGGTGGCAGAGTGGCAGCAGAAGGTAAATCTGTGTACCCTGGCGGTGGGAAACACAGACAGACAGCAGCAGCAGCAGGAGGAGGAATGGAGGAGAGTAATTATGTGAGCAGCTATTGTTTGACGTAATAGCTGGTGGCAGTGTGGCAGCAGAAGGTAATTCTGTGTACCCTGGCAGTGGGAAACACAGACAGACAGCAGCAGCAGGAGGAATGGAGGAGTAGTGTGAGTGTGGCAGCAGGTAGGCAGCGTGCCATAATAGCCCTGGTACCTAGCGGTGATACCAGGGCCGTAAATAAACACAACAGGAGGTCCCAGACAGCGGTCGTGCAGCCCACATTGTGTCCAATACACAACTGGGACAACACAGTTTTCAACCCGGGCACCTCAGAAAAATTAAACCTTTTTTTTTTTTTAATGGTTTTTTGGTTTTTGGTTTTACAACCAATTTAGCTATTTTTGGACGTAATAGCTGGTGGCAGAGTGGCAGCAGAAGAAGGTAATTTTGTGTACCCTGGCAGTGGGAAACACAGACAGACAGCAGCAGCAGGAGGAGGAATGGAGGAGTAGGCGAGCAGCTATTGTTTGACGTAATAGCTGGTGGCAGAGTGGCAGCAGAAGGTAAATCATCTGTGTACCCTGGCAGTGGGAAACACAGACAGACAGCAGCAGCAGCAGCAGGAGGAGGTATGGAGGAGCAGTGTGAGTGTGGCAGCAGGTAGGCAGCGTGACATAATAGCCCTGGTACCTAGCGGTGATACCAGGGCCGTAAATAAACACAACAGGAGGTCCCAGACAGCGGTCGTGCAGCCCACATTGTGTCCAATACACAACTGGAACAACACAGTTTTCAACCCGGGCACCTCAGAAAAATTAAACCTTTTTTTTTTTTAATGGTTTGTTTGGTTTCGGTTTTGCAACCAATATAGCTATTGTTTGACGTAATAGCTGGTGGCAGAGTGGCAGCAGAAGAAGGTCATTCTGTGTACCCTGGCAGTGGGAAACACAGACAGACAGCAGAAGGGCAGTACACAGCAGCCCACTGTAGGTGTAAAATGTGTGGCTGCAGGCGACGTAATAGTCAAAGTGAACCAGGCTGGCTTAGTGAGCAGGAGCCAGGAGGTGGTAAAGGGTGGTAAGGCACATTAACGATGGTTCCGGCAGCCAGTTCATGTCCCCCTCTCGCCGACAACAGGGGCCAGGAACTCGCCTTCCACCCACGCCTGGTTCATCTTGAGAAACGTCAGTCTGTCCACAGACTTGTGAGACAGACGTGAGCGTTTCTCGGTGACCACGCCACCAGCTGCACTGAAGCAGCGCTCGGACAGCACGCTGGAAGGGGGGCAGGACAGCACTTCCAGGGCGTACTGCGCCAGCTCGCTCCAGATCTCCATGCGCTTGACCCAATACTCCATGGGATCAACAGGGGCATCGCTGTCAAGCCCGCTGTACGACCCCATGTAGTCAGCCACCATGCGGGTCAGGCGCTGGCTGTGACCGGAGGAGGATGCTGCTGCATGCATCTCCTCTCTAGTCACTGCTGCCGGAGCCTCTACAGTCCTGTAGAGCTCGTGGCTGAGAGACAGCAGGTCTGTGGGGCGCTTGCTGCTGCTGGATGCAGGCACCTGCTGCTGCCTCTGTGCTGGCTGCTGGACAGTGGGGGTGGAAGGCTGGGGGAAGGCTTCCTCCAAGCGCTCAACAAGGGCCTGCTGCAAGCTCCTTATTTGTTGCGCTGGGTCTCCTCCTGCAGGCGGCAGGAACTGGCTCAACTTCCCCTTGAGGCGTGGGTCCAACATCATGCTGATCCAGATGTCCTCCCTCTGCTTCATCTGGATCACCCTGGGGTCCCTGCGCAGGCACGCCAGCATGTGCGCTGCCATTGGGAAGAGGCGGGCCACGTCTGCTGGCACATCGACGTCAGTGCTGTCCTCATCCTCCTCCTCTGCCGCCTCATCCTCTCTCCACCCCCGCACCAACTCAGCTGCGCTGTGCTGATCCCCCTCATCAGCAGCCAGGTCAGGGACCTCCACCAAGTCCTCCTCCTCCTCCCCCTCAGAGGTGGACTGCGCAGCTGGTTGCCGCTCCTGCTGGTCCAAGGCTGCCGCTCCCTGTTCCAGCAAACCATCGAGGGCCCTGTTCAGCAGAGAAACCAGGGGCACCCACTCGCAGACCATAGCATGGTCCCTGCTCACCATGTTTGTGGCCTGCAGGAAGGGAGCCAGCACAAAGCACACCTGCTGCATGTGCCTCCAGTCATCATCGGGGACGATGGACGGGATGTTGCTGGTCTTGTCCCTTCTCCGAGCTGCGGAAACAGTGGCCAGGGCAAGGTACTGGTTGACAGCGTGCCTCTGTTCAACCATACGCTCCAACATCGCCAGGGTGGAGTTCCAGCGAGTCGGAACGTCAATGATCAGCCGATGGCGTGGCAGATCCAGCTCCTTTTGCACGTCTTCCAGGCTCGCACAGGCTGCAGCCGAGCGCCGGAAGTGACGCACAACATTCCTTGCCGTTTCCAGCAGTTCGCCCATCCCCTGGTAGGTGCGCAGGAACTTCTGCACCACCAGGTTCAGCACGTGGGCAAGACAGGGGATGTGGGTCAGGTTTCCCCTGTCTATGGCAGCAACCAGATTGGCCCCATTGTCGGACACCACCTCTCCGACTCTGAGGCCTCTGGGGGTCAGCCAAATCCTCTCCTGCTCCTGGAGTTTGGCCAACACGTGGGCTGCCGTCAGCTTGGTCTTGCCAAGGCTGACCAAGTGCAGCAGCGCTTGGCAGTGGCGGGCCTTCACGCTGCTGCTGAGGCGGGGGGTTTGGCCAGGTGTGGCGGAGGATGGCAGAGGATCGGAGGAACCCGCTGCAGTTCCCCTGACCCTGCGGGGTGGCACCACCCACTGTGTTGCTGCTGCTGCTGCTGCTGTGCCCGCTGCTGCTCTCCCATCCTCACCCCCTTCCACCAAGCTGACCCAGTGGACAGTGAAGGACAGGTAGCGGCCTGTCCCGAAGCGGCTGCTCCAGGAGTCCATGGTGACGTGGACCCTTTCACCAACCGCGTGCTCCAGCCCTCGCTCCACATTGGCCATCACAAAGCGGTGCAGTGCTGGAATGGCCTTGCGGGAGAAAAAGTGTCTGCTGGGGAGCTGCCAGTCTGGGGCTGCACAAGCAAGCAGCGCCCGCATGTCGCTCCCCTCCTGCACGAGCGTGTACGGCAGGAGTTGGGAGCACATGGCCCGTGCCAGCAAGCCGTTCAGCTGCCGCACGCGACGGCTGCTGGGAGGCAGAGCCCTAACCACCCCCTGGAAGGACTCGCTCAAAAGGCTCTGGCGTGGCCTTTTGCTGACACGGGAATCACCAGACACAGCGGAGGAGGCCACTGAGGACTGGCTGCCAGAACAGGCCTCAGTGTCGGCGGCAGGAGTTGCAGAGGGGGGAGGAGCAGTGCGTTTCCGCACTCCTGCTGGTGCTGCTGGAGGAGCAGGAGGGCGGGTGGCTGCTGTTGCTGCTGCTGAAGGCTGTGCAGTGATGGGTGTGGTGCCACTGCCAGCACCAGATGCCTTCAGCCTCTGGAACTCCTCATGCTGGTGGAAATGTTTAGCCGCAAGGTGGTTGATCAGCGAGCTGGTGCTGAACTTTAAGGGGTCTGCACCTCTGCTCAACTTCCGCTGACAGTGGTTGCAAGTGGCGTACTTGCTGTACACAGTGGGCATGGTGAAAAAGCGCCAGATTGGTGACAGAAACATCCCCCTACGGCATGGAAGCGCTGCTGCCTGTCTCCCTGTGGTGGTTGGGGGGGGGGGCTTGGGTGCGGCTGGTGGTGGTACTGGCTGATGCTGCTGCTGCTGCTGCTGAGCCTGAGACACCAGCAGGCTGTGGGTCGCTGCCAATGCTTGCAATGATGCGCCTCCTTGCAAGGCCCACAAGCGCATCCTCCTCCTCCTCCGAGCTGCTGAGGACGACATCCCCTGGAGGTGGTGGCACCCAGTCTCTGTCTGTCACCGGGTCATCAACATCATCCTCCCCCTCCTCAAACATGTCCTGCTGGGATGATGACCCCCCAAACTCCTCTCCTGATGCATGGATGGGCTGCTTGACTGTCGCCACAGTCTTGCTGTCCAATCCCTCATCCCCCAAAGTGCCCATCAGCATCTCCTCCTCAAAATCGCCAACAACAGCAGACAATTGACTCATCATGCCTGGGGTCAAAAGAGTGCTGAATGAGAGGTCGGCGACTGACGGTGAACTGGCCTCCTCCCCAGACCCTGCTGGGCGGCTGCTGCGAACAGGGGTGGTGGTGGTGGTGGTGGTGAGGGTGGAGGCCTCGGATGCAGAGCTGATGGCGGGCTGCTCATCCTCCGTCATGAGTTGCACCACAGTGTCTGCATCCTTTTCCTCAATGGGACGTTTCCGACCCGGCTGGAGGAAAATCGGAGCAGGTGCTACACGCTGCTGCTGCTGTGTCTCTGCAGCGTGAGTTGCAGATGCTCCTGCTGGGCGGCGCCCAAGGCGTCCACGGCCAGTGGCTATGGGAGGAATGTTAGCCACTGACGCTGCTGCTGCTGCTGCGGAACTGTGCATGGTGGCGCGCCCGCGGCCGCGGCTTGCCACAATGCTGCTCCCTCTCCTCCTGATTCCCTTGCTGCCCTTCCCCTTGCCCAAACCGCGCTGGCTGCCACTTCCAGACATCTTAAATGTTTTGGGCGTATAGACAAAAGTTTTGTAAAAGGGCGGGTGAAAAGTGGGGTACTTTAATGGAGTGGGTTGGTTGGTGAGGTGACTGAGTGAGTGTCCCCTAGTACAGTAAGTAAGTAGTAACAGTCAGGAAGTACAACTAGCAGTTACAATAATCAGTAGTAATCACAAGTAAATTTAGTGTGTGTACACTCAGACAGTGAGTGCACGCACGCAGGAGCTAGTAGCCTATGAACACAGTGACTGAGTGTCCTAGACTCCTAGTACAGTAAGAGTAAGTAGTAACAGTAAGTAGAACTAACTAATTACAATAATCAATCAGCGATCAGAAGGAAATGGAGTGTGGGTGGTGTGTGTACACTCAGACAGTGAGTGACCGCACGCAGGAGCTAGTAGCCTATGAACACAGTGACTGAGTGTCCTAGACTCCTAGTACAGTAAGAGTAAGTAGTAACAGTAAGTAGAACTAACTAATTACAATAATCAATCAGCGATCAGAAGGAAATGGAGTGTGGGTGGTGTGTGTACACTCAGACAGTGAGTGACCGCACGCAGGAGCTAGTAGCCTATGAACACAGTGACTGAGTGTCCTAGACTCCTAGTACAGTAAGAGTAAGTAGTAACAGTAAGTAGAACTAACTAATTACAATAATCAATCAGCGATCAGAAGGAAATGGAGTGTGGGTGGTGTGTGTACACTCAGACAGTGAGTGACCGCACGCAGGAGCTAGTAGCCTATGAACACAGTGACTGAGTGTCCTAGACTCCTAGTACAGTAAGAGTAAGTAGTAACAGTAAGTAGAACTAACTAATTACAATAATCAATCAGCGATCAGAAGGAAATGGAGTGTGGGTGGTGTGTGTACACTCAGACAGTGAGTGACCGCACGCAGGAGCTAGTAGCCTATGAACACAGTGACTGTCTGACTGAGTGTCCTAGACTCCTAGTACAGTAAGAGTAAGTAGTAACAGTAAGTACAACTAACTAACAATAATCTATCAGTAATCAGAAGGAAATAGAGTGTGTGTACACACAGACAGTGAGTGAGTGCACACACGCAGGAGCTAGCTAGTAGCCTATAAACAGTGACAGTCAGTGAGTGTCCTACTCCTAGTACAGTATAACTACAATACTATTAGTAAAGGACAGCAGAAATACTGGTATAGATGAGAGAAATAAACAGAGGACAGCTGCCCACAGAGGCAAGGCCCCCCTGAGGCCTAAACCTGTAAGCTTGCAGCAGCTGCCTGTCTCTAATGTAACACACAAGCTACTAACTAAAATACAATGTCTATCTAACTAACAACAATATAGGTGTATATGGCAGGTGTAGGTGAGCAAAAACGCTAGGTAAATGATCACAATAGAGCACTTGCTAAGCCAAAGCACAAAGGAGCAACTCTCTCTCTGTACAAGTCTCAGGCAAGCATGGAGAAACGGAACATGGCGGCCGCTATTTATAGGGTAGGGGCTGGCCAGGGTCCCCCTCTGTGATTGGCTGCCGTCAGAGGGCCTGGGAGCCCTCTGATTGGCTCTAAGGACATCAATCTGGGCTATGACGCTATTCGAGCTCGGTACCGAGCTCGAATAGCGCCGAGTTGCTCGAATAGCTCGAATAGTGAATGGGCTATTCGAGTGTACTCGGATAGCCCATTCGAATAGCTCCAGCTATTCGGAGCTCGAATACCGAGCTCGAATAGCTGAAAAAGAGCTCGAATATTCGAGCTACTCGAATATTCGAGCTCTGCTGAGCACCACTGGCAGTGAGTGAATGGCAGGATGCAGTGAGTGCAGAGCGGGGTGCAGTGAGTATAGGGCAGGGTGCAGTGAGTGCAGGGCGGGGTGCAGTGAGTGCAGGGCAGGGTGCAGTGAGTGCAGGGCAGGGTGCAGTGAGTATAGGGCAGGGTGCAGTGAGTGCAGGGCAGGGTGCAGTGAGTGCAGAGCGGAGTGCAGTGAGTATAGGGCAGGGTGCAGTGAGTATAGGGCAGGGTGCAGTGAGTGCAGGGAAGTGTGCAGTGAGTGCAGGGCAGGATGCAGTGAGTGCAGAGCGGAGTGCAGTGAGTATAGGGCAGGGTGCAGTGAGTGCAGGGCGGAGTGCAGTGAGTATAGGGCAGGGTGCAGTGAGTGCAGGGCGGGGTGCAGTGAGTGCAGGGCAGGGTGCAGTGAGTGCAGGGCGGGGTGCAGTGAGTGCAGGGCAGGGTGCAGTGAGTGCAGGGCAGGGTGCAGTGAGTATAGGGCAGGGTGCAGTGAGTGCAGGGCAGGGTGCAGTGAGTGCAGAGCGGAGTGCAGTGAGTGCAGGGCAGGGTGCAGTGAGTATAGGGCAGGGTGCAGTGAGTGCAGAGCAGGGTGCAGTGAGTATAGGGCAGGGTGCAGTGAGTGCAGGGCAGGGTGCAGTGAGTATAGGGCAGGGTGCAGTGAGTGCAGAGCGGAGTGCAGTGAGTATAGGGCAGGGTGCAGTGAGTGCAGGGCGGGGTGCAGTGAGTGCAGGGCAGGGTGCAGTGAGTGCAGGGCGGGGTGCAGTGAGTGCAGGGCAGGGTGCAGTGAGTGCAGGGCAGGGTGCAGTGAGTATAGGGCAGGGTGCAGTGAGTGCAGGGCAGGGTGCAGTGAGTGCAGAGCGGAGTGCAGTGAGTGCAGGGCAGGGTGCAGTGAGTATAGGGCAGGGTGCAGTGAGTGCAGGGAAGTGTGCAGTGAGTGCAGGGCAGGATGCAGTGAGTGCAGAGCGGAGTGCAGTGAGTATAGGGCAGGGTGCAGTGAGTATAGGGCAGGGTGCAGTGAGTGAAGGGCAGGATGCAGTGAGTGCAGGGCAGGGTGCAGTGAGTATAGGGCAGGGTGCAGTGAGTGCAGGGCAGGGTGCAGTGAGTGCAGAGCGGAGTGCAGTGAGTGCAGGGCAGGGTGCAGTGAGTATAGGGCAGGGTGCAGTGAGTGCAGGGAAGTGTGCAGTGAGTGCAGGGCAGGATGCAGTGAGTGCAGAGCGGAGTGCAGTGAGTATAGGGCAGGGTGCAGTGAGTATAGGGCAGGGTGCAGTGAGTGAAGGGCAGGATGCAGTGAGTGCAGGGCAGGGTGCAGTGAGTATAGGGCAGCATGTAATAAGTATGCAGTGCTGTGCAGAAAAGAAAAGGTTGAGAACATTGGACAGGCTGTTATTGCTGTCTATAAAAATCATGAGAGAATGTGACCTCTGCTTCTCCTGTCCTCTCTCTTAGGCTGCACGAGCTCTGATGGGGGTAATCTTGTGTGTGTGGATGTGAACCAGCAGTCAGGAGCCTACGCTGCCTGCCCATCAGGTGAGAGCATTGCACACAGCTCAGTTACTGTATGTGTGTCCTCCAGTCCACTGTATGTGTGTCCTCCAGTCCAGGGGCTGTGTGTGCGGGCCCTGCAGTGTGTAACGCCCACCAAGGGGCCCTGCAGTGTGTATTACGCCCACCAAGGTGCCCTGCGGTGTGTAACGCCCACCAAGGGGCCCTGCAGTGTGTAACGCCCACCAAGCGACCCTGCAGGATATAATGCCCACCAAGGGGCCCTGCAGTGTGTAACGCCCACCAAGGGGCCCTGCAGTGTGTAACGCCCACCAAGGGGCCCTGCAGTGTGTAACGCCCACCAAGGGGCCCTCCAGTGTGTAACGCCCACCAAGCGACCCTGCAGGATATAACACCCACCAAGGGGCCCTGCAGTGTGTAACGCCCACCAAGGGGCCCTGCAGTGTGTAACGCCCACCAAGGGGCCCTGCAGTGTGTAACGCCCACCAAGGGGCCCTGCAGGATATAACGACCACCAAGGGACACTGCAGTGTGTAACATTCACCAAGGGGCCCTGCAGTGTATAACACCCACCAAGGGGCCCTGCAGTGTGTAACGCCCACCAAGGGGCCCTGCAGTGTGTAACGCCCACCAAGGGGCCCTGCAGTGTGTAACGCCCACCAAGGGGCCCTGCAGTGTGTAACGCCCACCAAGGGGCCCTGCAGTGTGTAACGCCCACCAAGGGGCCCTGCAGTGTGTAACGCCCACCAAGGGGCCCTGCAGTGTGTAACGCCCACCAAGGGGCCCTGCAGTGTGTAACGCCCACCAAGGGGCCCTGCAGGATATAACGACCACCAAGGGGCCCTGCAGTGTGTAACGTTCACCAAGGGGCCCTGCAGTGTATAACGCCCACCAAGGGGCCCTGCAGTGTGTAACGTTCACCAAGGGGCCCTGCAGTGTATAACGCCCACCAAGGGGCCCTGCAGTGTGTAACGCCCACCAAGGGGCCCTGCAGTGTGTAATGCCCACCAAAGGGCCCTGCAGTGTGTAACGCCCACCAAGGGGCCCTGCAGTGTGTAACGCCCACCAAGGGGCCCTGCAGTGTGTAACGCCCACCAAGGGGCCCTGCAGTGTATAATGCCCACCAAGGGGCCCTGCAGTGTATAATGCCCACCAAGGGGCCCTGCAGTGTGTAACGCCCACCAAGGGGCCCTGCAGTGTGTAACGCCCACCAAGGGGCCCTGCAGTGTGTAACGCCCACCAAGGGGCCCTGCAGTGTGTAACGCCCACCAAGGGGCCCTGCAGTGTATAACGCCCACCAAGGGGCCCTGCAGTGTATAACGCCCACCAAGGGGCCCTGCAGTGTATAACGCCCACCAAGGGGCCCTGCAGTGTATTACGTTCACCAAGGGGCCCTGCAGTGTGTAACGTTCACCAAAGGGCCCTGCAGTGTGTAACGTTCACCAAGGGGCCCTGCAGTGTGTAACGCCCACCAAGGGGCCCTGCAGTGTGTAACGCCCACCAAGAGGCCCTGCAGTGTGTAACACCCACCAAGGGGCCCTGAAGTGTGTAACGTTCACCAAGGGGCCCTGCAGTGTGTAACGCCCACCAAGGGGCCCTGCAGTGTGTAACGCCCACCAAAGGGCCCTGCAGTGTGTAACGCCCACCAAGGGGCCCTGCAGGATATAACGACCACCAAGGGGCCCTGCAGTGTGCAACGCCCACCAAGGGGCCCTGCAGTGTGTAACGCCCACCAAGGGGCCCTGCAGTGTGTAACGCCCATCAAGGGGCCCTGCAGTGTGTAACGCCCATCAAGGGGCCCTGCAGTGTGTAACGCCCACCAAGGGGCCCTGCAGTGTGTAACGCCCACCAAGGGGCCCTGCAGTGTATAACGCCCACAAAGGGGCCCTGCAGTGTATAACACCCACCAAGGGGCCCTGCAGTGTATAACACCCACCAAGGGGCCCTGCAGTGTGTAACACCCACCAAGGGGCCCTGCAGTAGATAACGCCCACCAAGGGGCCCTGCAGTGTATAACACCCACCAAAGGGCCCTGCAGTAGATAACGCCCACCAAGGGGCCCTGCTGGATATAACGACCACCAAGGGACCCTGCAGTGTGTAATGTTCACCAAGGGGCCCTGCAGTGTATAACGCCCACCAAGGGGCCCTGCAGTGTATAACTCCCAATAAGGGGCCGTGCAGTGTGTAACGCCCACCAAGGGGCCCTGCAGTGTATAACGCCCACCAAGGGGCCCTGCAGTGTATAACACCCACCAAGGGGCCCTGCAGTGTGTAACGCCCACCAAGGGGCCCTGCAGTGTATAACGCCCACCAAGAGGCCCTGCAGTGTGTAATGCCCACCAAGGGGCCCTACAGGATATAAACCAAAAAAGGGGTTCTGGGACCCCACACCAAGAAACAGCCCATATTATCCTTAAAGGACTTTCGATGTCAAATGTGTAAAAATAAGTTCAGTACCTGTGTTTATTCTGTATCTCCGGAGCACGCCACCCGCACCCTCCGTGTACCTCTGCCCCACCCGCGCCCTCCGCGTACCTCTGCCCCACCCGCGCCCTCCGCGTACCTCTGCCCCACCCGCGCCCTCCGCGTGCCTCTGCCCCACCCGCGCCCTCCGCGTACCTCTGCCCCACCCGCGCCCTCCGCGTACCTCTGCCCCACCCGCTCCCTCCGCGTACCTCTGCCTCACCCGCACCCTCCGCGTACCTCTGCCCCACCCGCGCCCTCCGCGTACCTCTGCCCCACCCGCGCCCTCCGCGTACCTCTGCCCCACCCGCGCCCTCCGTGTACCTCTGCCCCACCCGCGCCCTCCGTGTACCTCTGCCCCACCCGCGCCCTCCGAGTACCTCTGCCCCACCCGCGCCCTCCGCGTGCCTCTGGCCCACCCGCGCCCTCCGCGTGCCTCTGGCCCACCCGCGCCCTCCGCGTGCCTCTGGCCCACCCGCGCCCTCCGCGTGCCTCTGGCCCACCCGCGCCCTCCGCGTGCCTCTGGCCCACCCGCGCCCTCCGCGTGCCTCTGGCCCACCCGCTCCCTCCGCGTGCCTCTGCCCCACCCGCGCCCTCCGCGTCCCTCTGCCCCACCCGCGCCCTCCGCGTGCCTCTGCCCCACCCGCGCCCTCCGCGTGCCTCTGGCCCACCCGCGCCCTCCGCGTGCCTCTGGCCCACCCGCGCCCTCCGCGTGCCTCTGGCCCACCCGCGCCCTCCGCGTGCCTCTGGCCCACCCGCGCCCTCCGCGTGCCTCTGGCCCACCCGCGCCCTCCGCGTACCTCTGGCCCACCCGCGCCCTCCGCGTGCCTCTGGCCCACCCGCGCCCTCCGCGTGCCTCTGGCCCACCCGCGCCCTCCGCGTACCTCTGGCCCACCCGCGCCCTCCGCGTGCCTCTGGCCCACCCGCGCAGCAGGATGAGCCCTAGAGCTGTACAGTCACATAGGGCCTCCCCCCGCACCACGCACAGGAGACGGCCTGTAGGGAGGAAGCGGCAGGATGAGCCCTAGAGCAGCGCAGCCACATAGGGCCTCCCCCCGCACCACGCACAGGAGACGGCCTGTAGGGAGGAAGCGGCAGGAAGAGCCCTAGAGCTGTGCAGCCGCACTCGCGTCTATGCGGACTGTGCAGCCGTGGCAAGCTTCGGCAGCCATTTTACATGAGGCAGGAGAGGCCGACCTGGGTGGTGGGGTCGGGAGCCGACCGGGGGTCTGGCACAGAGCGGGGATCAGGTGGAAGTAAATTGAGGGCGTGGATGACGTCCTCCAGGGATACAGAATAAACACAGGTACTGAACTACTTGACGACCACTCCATGCCGATTGGCATGAACGGCTTCATATCGGGCTAACAGGAGATTGCGCGTGCCGTCTAATAACTGTGTACAGCGCTGCGATCTGTGGTGATAGGCTGACTGGGGGAGGGAGGGGAAATTGTTAAAGCGATAGGGAATTTATAAAAAAAAAAATGTATATATATTTACCAAAAAAATATATAAACATTGGGGAAGCGATCAGACCCCACCAACAGAAAGCTCTGGTGGTGGGGAGAAAAGGGGAGGGGAGTCACTTGTGTGCTGTGTTGTGCAGCCCTGCAGCGAGGCCTTAAAGCTGCAGTGGCCCAATTTAAGAAAAATGGCCTGGTCTTTAGGAGGGGGTAAACATTGAGGTCCTCAAGTGGTTAACTTTTTTTTTTACACATTTGACATCCTTTAATCTGAAATCTCACATTTCTGTTACTGGATGATAGCTCTGTGTGAATGTGTGTCTGATACACAGGCATTATATAATCTCTGATCTCTGTGTCTCTGGTCAGGCTACACCCTCACCGGCTGCTCCTGTGGGATGGCCTGCGGATCCTGGGATGTCCAGAACAACAACACCTGTCACTGCAGATGTGCCAACATCGACTGGACCTCCGCCCGCTGCTGCAAGTTCGCTCGCTAACAGCTGGCCACAGACAACACGGAGACCATGCTGCCATACGGAGACCGCACTGCTACACATAGACCGCACTGCTACACAGAGACCGCACTGCCACAGAGACCGCACTGCCACACAGAGACCGCACTGCCACACAGACCGCACTGCTACACAGAGACCGCACTGCTACACATAGACCGCACTGCTACACATAGACCGCACTGCCACAGAGACCGCACTGCCACAGAGACCGCACTGCCACACAGACCGCACTGCTACACAGAGACCGCACTGCCACACAGAGACCGCACTGCTACACAGAGACCGCACTGCTACACAGAGACCGCACTGCTACACAGAGACCGCACTGCCACACAGAGACCGCACTGCCACACAGAGACTGACCATAGACCACACTGAGACTGACCGGGGGTGACCGCACACCACATGGGGACTGACTGGGGACTGACCACACTGCCACATGGCTCCAAATGATCTGTCATACTGCTGTAATAAAACGAATGTGCAGCATACAGAGCGATTCATTGTGTATGTCTTCTCGCGGTCGCATAACGGTAAACGCAGGTGTGAGCTGCTGGGCTACTGACTTCTCAATAATTATCACCAGGGCCGGATTTATACTTTCCAGTGCCCTAGGCCTGCTGTCACCAACACCACCACCACCACCACCACCACCACCAAAATACATTCTGTCCAACACTCTGACTAGCGATCACTGGTTTGAATGGGCTCATCTCAGTTGCACTGCTCTGCCCCCCATTCAGCAAATAATTCCTGTAATTTGCGCTCCTGCCTGAATGTGCAAAGCAGCCGATAGTGTTCTGGACATGCATACTTGAGAAATTATGCTGATGTATGACTTTCAAATGAGCTTAGATGTTGTGGCAGTCAGGTGACACAGTGTAGAGATAAATTACAACTTGTGATTAGACACAGATGAGGGTGGATTAGACAGGCTCTCTAAATACATACATGGTACATTTCTCTGTTTTCCTTCTTTCCTGTGCAAGAGTTCAGCTTCACTTTAAAGCAGAGGTCTCAAACTCAATTTACCTGGGGGCCGCAGGAGGCAAAGTCAGGATGAGGCTGGGCCGCATAATGGATTTCACAAAAAAAGTCCTCAAATGTCAATATTAACAGTTTTAATTATTTCTTCTGAACATGAAGTGTCCTACCTTATAGTTCATTTCAGTGCTCCCATTACAAGTAATTCGCCGTGTCCCCGCCGCAAATCGAGGCCTGCAGAGCCCCCAAATCGCCCGGGGGGCTATCCGCCGGCATTTCCTGGAAGGGGCAGAGCTTTCAGCTTCAGCTCTGCCCCTCCTGACATCAATCGCAGCGGATCGCCGCCTCTGCCCGCCCCTCTCACTCTTCCTTCACAGAGAGGGGCGGAGAGAGGCGGCGATCCGTGCAGTGATCGACGTCAGGAGGGGCAGAGCTACAGGTATCGGTTGAAAAGGGCGCCTGAGCTGCCTGTATGAAAAGGGCGCCACCATAGACATCAATGATATTTCTCGAAATATGGGCTACAAGGTGTAGAAAAGAGTTTTGATATAGGCTACAAGCGTGCTCCCCTTTGTAGCCCATATTTTTTCGGCTACAAGGTTTTCGGCTACAGTAGGGTGCACCTTTGTAGCCCATATTATTGCCTTTTTTTTTGTAGCCGAAGTTTTTATATGGGCTACACCAGGCGCCTTTTTTGTAGCCTAAGTTTTTATATGGGCTACAAGTGCTGGAAGCCGAATTATTTCATTCCCCCACTATCCATGGCGGCCTGGAGGGGGAATAGTAATTAACACATCCCGGAGTTTTTTTTTCTAGCAAAAGTTTTTATATGGGCTACAAGTGCTGGAAGCTGAATTATTTCATTCCTCCACTATCCATGGCGGCCTGGAGGGGGAATAGTAATTAACACATCCCGGAGTTTTTTTGTAGCTGAAGTTTTTATATGGGCTACACCAGGCGCCTTTTTTGTAGCCGAAGTTTTTATATGGGCTACACCAAGCGCCTTTTTTGTAGCCGAAGTTGGTATATATGGGCTCCACCAGGCGCCCTTTTTTACAGGCGCCCTTTTCATATAAACCCGAGCTACAGCTGGAAGCTCTGCCCCTCAGCGCAGTCGTGGATGTTTGCCCGGGGGATTTGGGGGCTCTGCAGCCCTGGTTTAGCGGCGGGGATGCGGCGGATTACTTGGGAGCACTGAAGCGAACTATAAGACAAAATAGTTAGCTTCCGTGTCTCTTTTGCTTTTGCCGGCGCTGGCCACAAAATATTGTACCGAGGGCCGCAAATTTGAGACCCCTGCTTTAAAGCATCTGAATGACATTTATTTATATTTGCTGAAAAATCTATGCATCTCTTTTGAATGCTGAATGTACATTATTATTAGCTTATTAGCAGAACAGGCTTATTAGCAGAACAATTACTCTTTTTCTTTTAAGCCAATAAATCGTATCATCCTGATTCAAAACTCTCTGCTTTCACTGATGGCTAAGATGGTACAATGCTCTACTGCTACAGGAAAGCAGAAGGATGCCAAACCATACACACTAGCATAGAGGTAGTAACAGCTCAGGTGACAGTGACAGTGTAGCAATGAAAGGGAAGCAAACAGCATTTGTATTTCTCCAGTTCTCATAGAAGGTAGAAGCTGAAGGACAGAAAATGAGTCGGGAGAGAGTTAACTGAGACCACTGCTGGCTAGAGATGTAGCTAACGGTTCGCCGGCGAACTTTGGGGGTTCGCGTTCGCCTGCACCAGGCGAACTTTTTCGGAAGTTTGATTCGCCCCATAATGCACTATGAGGGTCAACTTTGACCCTCTGCATCACAGTCAGCAGGCACATTGTAGCCAATCAGGCTACACTAAGCCCTGGAGGCCCCACCCCCCTTATATAAGGCAGGCTCCAGCGGCCATTAGCCTCACTCGTGTGCCTGCTAGAGAGAGGAAAGGGACAGCTGCTGCAGACTTGTTCTTCTAGGGACAGATTAGTTAGGCTCTTGGCTTGCTCCTGGCTGATTGTTATTGCTAAAATAGCACCCCTCAACAGCTCTTTTGAGAGCCAATGTTTTCCTGATGTGTTTGTTTTTTTTGTGTGTGTTGTACACTGACATTATACAGCCCTATCTGTTGCAGCTGGACCTTGGTAATTGTTATTACTGAGCCAGCCAGGCCCTTCCTAACTATCTTTACTGGGACACCTACCTATGCCTACCTAACTACTGGGGCACCTACCTACCTATACTGGGTCTCCTACCTTTGCCTAGCTAACTACTGAGGCACCTACCTACCTATACTGGGTCTCCTACCTTTGCCTAGCTAACTACTGAGGCACCTACCTATGCCTACCTACCTATACTGGGTCTCCTACCTATGCCTAGCTAACTACTGAGGCACCTACTTACCTATACTGGGTCTCCTACCTTTGCCTAGCTAACTACTGAGGCACCTACCTACCTATACTGGGTCTCCTACCTTTGCCTAGCTAACTACTGAGGCACCTACCTACCTATACTGGGTCTCCTACCTTTGCCTAGCTAACTACTGAGGCACCTACCTATGCCAACCTACCTATACTGGGTCTCCTACCTATGCCTACCTAACTACTGAGGCACCTACTTACCTATACTGGGTCTCCTACCTTTGCCTAGCTAACTACTGAGGCACCTACCTACCTATACTGGGTCTCCTACCTTTGCCTAGCTAACTACTGAGGCACCTACCTACCTATACTGGGTCTCCTACCTTTGCCTAGCTAACTACTGAGGCACCTACCTACCTATACTGGGTCTCCTACCTTTGCCTAGCTAACTACTGAGGCACCTACCTACCTATACTGGGTCTCCTACCTTTGCCTAGCTAACTACTGAGGCACCTACCTATGCCTACCTACCTATACTGGGTCTCCTACCTATGCCTACCTAACTACTGAGGCACCTACTTACCTATACTGGGTCTCCTACCTTTGCCTAGCTAACTACTGAGGCACCTACCTACCTATACTGGGTCTCCTACCTTTGCCTAGCTAACTACTGAGGCACCTACCTACCTATACTGGGTCTCCTACCTTTGCCTAGCTAACTACTGGGACACCTACCTATGCCTACCTACCTATACTGGGTCTCCTACCTATGCCTAGCTAACTACTGAGGCACCTACCTATGCCTACCTATACTGGGACTCCTACCTACATACAAGAAGATAATAAGGTCGTTGCTTCATTGTGGACAGACCAAATTTGATCAGCTGGACAGTCACTGTTTTATCATTGAGCTACCACAGCCCGGCGACCATATGGGCTGGAAAACTGCCACGGCCTGCACTCTGGCCATGTTGCGCATCAGTCCAGCACGGCCGTCACTATGCAAACAGCTGTTTGCGGTGCGTTACACAGTGAGTTTGGAGTGTCAGTGTGAAGCAGTACTCTAATTACACTCCCTGATTGATGTATACACATGCAAGATGTTTTAAAGCACTTTAGGCCTGCAATTTAGCATTCAATGTGATTTCTGCCCTTAAAACGCTGCTTTGCGTCACATCCAGATTTTTCCCCGGGACTTTTGGCATGTATCCCACTCCGCCATGCCCCCCTCTAGGTGTTAGACCCCTTGAAACATCTTTTCCATCACTTTTGTGGCCAGCATAATTTTTTCTATTTTTCAAAGTTCGCCTCCCCATTGAAGTCTATTGTGGTTCGCGAACTTTTCCGTGAACCGAACCTTCCGCGAAGGTTCGGGAATCGGGTTCGCGAACCGAAAATCGAAGGTTCGCAACATCTCTAATGCTGGCTAGGAAGAAAAAAACTAAAGAGAAACAGTCATAAATTAGGGTTAGATAAGAGTGTAATAAACTGCTTCTGGGCTCAGTGTCACAGCTGTAAAAGAGAAAGTGAAGAAACTAGCAGAGCTCACTGATGTTTGGGAATGGCTGCATTAAAACTCAGCAGAACTTAGTTCTACCTGCTTTGTAATGTAAATCTCTGGTATTTCTCACATCGATCTGTATGTCCATCATATAGAGGAATGGATTATCAGGTGACAGTTATGATTGATCCTGATTGTTATAACACACCAGGAAATGTGAGAGAGAGAAGCAGGGATTGGGTGACTCTGGAATTCAGCTATTAGTGCAGAGCAGGGCGCTGGCTGGCTGTGCTGCGGGACCAGAAGAGATGATTTAATTTGACATATAACCGCTTCTCTCTCCAAGTCCTGCCGCCCTTCTTATCTTATCTAATTTTATCACCCTAGGCTATGGCCTCTGTGGCCTTTCCAGAAATCCGGCCCTGATTATCACAGAAGCAGAGAGCTCCGCCCTAACTGAACACTGCTGCATCATGCTTAGAGCTCCGCCTTCACTGACACTGTTGCATCATGCTTAGAGCTCTGCCTTCACTGACAATGCTGCATCATGCTTAGAGCTCCGCCTTCACTGACACTGCTGCATCATGCTTAGAGCTCCGCCTTCACTGACACTGCTGCGTCATGCATAGAGCTCCGCCCTCACTGACACTGCTGCATCAAGCTTAGAGCTTCTCCTTCACTGACACTGCTGCATCAAGCTTAGAGCTTCTCCTTCACTGACACTGCTGCATCATGCTTAGAGCCCCGCCTTCACTGACACTGCTGCATCATGCTTACAGCTCCACCTTCACTGTCACTGCTGCATCATGCTTAGAGCTCCGCCTTCACTGACACTGCTGCATCATGCTTAGAGCTCCGCCCTCACTGACACTGCTGCATCATGCTTAGAGCCCCGCCTTCACTGTCACTGCTGCATCAAGCTTAGAGCTCCGCCTTCACTGACACTGATGCGTCATGCTTAGAGCTCCGCCTTCACTGACACTGCTGCATCATGCTTAGAGCCCCGCCTTCACTGTCACTGCTGCATCATGCTTAGAGCTCTGCCTTCACTGACACTGCTGCATCAAGCTTAGAGCTCTGCCCTCACTGACACTGCTGCATCATGCTTAGAGCTCCGCCCTTGCTGCCCTCACTGACACTGCTGCATCATGCTTAGAGCTCCGCCCTCACTGACACTGCTGCATCATGCATAGAGCCCCGCCTTCACTGACACTGCTGCATCATGCTTAGAGCTCCTCCCTCACTGACACTTCTGCATCATGCTTAGAGCTCCTCCCTCACTGACACTGCTGCATCAAGCTTAGAGCTCCGCCCTCACTGTCATGTGTTTACTTATCCGTGGCATTTGGAAACACAGAATCACCTGCAGACATTGGCAGCAGACTAAGGGCCGTTTCACACTGGCGCGATGCAGTGCAGCATTTTCCAGCAGCCTGAGGCTAGGGCAATGTAAGTCTATGAGGTAGTTCATATTCCATGCCGCGCTGTGCCAGAGGTACCCTATCTAACACGAGCGCGTACCTGCGTCACCACGCGGCTGCTGCGGCAGACCGGAAGTCGCGTAAGTCTATGGCGATGCGCGTTTAAAATACCCGCTGCAAGTTTTATGCGCCGCGCATGCGCGGAAGTGTATTTTAGCAATATGTTTCTGCACATTTCAATGATTCGGCAACAGGAAGAAAGCGTCACTTCCTGCTCGGCCAGCTGCCAGTGTACTGACGTGGTAATCACCGAGGGGCTGTTCTTGGCGGTAGGGTGCAGTCCCCGGGCCGCACCACCCTGCTACCACCAATATTCAGTGTGAAACCGGCCTAAGGGTTAAGCCTTTATTAGGTCAATGAATGTATAATGTGTCTCTGCTGAATACAATCATATATAACAAAGTTCCGTGTAGGGTCCTCCTGTCCCCGGCCAAGCTTGGTGTCCAGAATACACCCTGTGATAGCCGGCTGGTGGACATACACTGAAGGTCTGATCAGTTCATGAATGATGTGTTTCTCTGCATGTGAAATGGTGTTCTGTTCCTGGGGGGGGGCGGGGGGATTCTGTACATACCAAGCCCAATTCCGGGAACGACCAAGTGGTGCTGGGAAATAAAGATTCTGATTCTGATTATGGGACATTGCACTCCGATGTGTCAATATTTACCATAGGATATTACTGGAAGATTTGATCTACAGATGCCAAAGTCTGAGCACAGAATTTCACAATGCAGTTTCCAAAATCCCCTGATTACATAATACATGAACAACAAGCATCGTACAGCCCTCCCCCCACCATTTCCCTGATCCCCTGAGGTATATAACGTCTGGGGTCCAGGAGGAGGTCAGCATTGTCTCAGCAGAAGGAGGTAAGTGGTTTCCCTTACACTTTATAGCCAAAGATGAGGACTGGCCTCAGTCTGGCAGGGATGTGTGTGTGGGATGAGCTGTATGGGGTCCCCTGCAACCTCATAATATTTATCATTATTACCAGCAGGTGGCGCACGTTACGCTGCGGGGCCTGGAGCGCATGTGCCATCTCTCTGGACGTTGTGCACCATCTCATATAATCTATTGTCTGTTTTCAGACTCTAAAAAGGAGAAATAATCAGCCCCCGCATTTACTCATCTACCTGTGATCAAGCGCTGCAATTCTCTTTCTGCCCTCCAGGTGGCATTGTAATCCTGTAGTGAGATTGGCGTCGTCATGACAGCAGACGGTCGGTGATCTCACCAGAGAGATACAGAGCCTCCGAGGACAGGAAGGAGAATGGCTGCCGGCATGTGGATCCCGGGGAGGAGAGTTGAACGCCCGCTGCGTGTTGCATTTTGCGTAGAGCTCCCACGAGTCAGGCTCAGGGTTACCGCTCTGAGCTGTGCTTTTCCACCCCGAGCCTGACTCGGGGGTTACCACCAGGGAGGTTAAATGCATTTTTTTCATAAAATAAAAAAGGTCCAGCACAGAACATGGTCATCATGGAGTGCGTGTCACAGTTTGCAGATATAAAATATTGCCCAAAAATCTCCGCTGCAGACCGCAGTATGTGTCGCCGCTAACCTGAATTTTTACCCTGATTTGTGTTTGGACTCGGTCATTCAATCGACCCATAAATAGCATCCTGTTCGATTGAGCCACAGAGCGATTCAACCAACACTAAAGCTGAAGGTGAAAACATAAAAAACAAATGTGGAAATTGTATGTTCATAAAGTAACAGAGAGAATATTACAGTGTGATAACCAGAAAGTATGATATAAACACATGTCTCGTATGATAGAACTCTGATCACAGAGATAGGAGAGAGATCGCCTCTGGCACGCTCACCGGAATCCCCTCAAACTTCAAGATCAGTAGGCATCAATATATCTGATAGTCAATATGATAGGCACATGATCAGACCAACTTATGACTTGGATTTGTGCATCAATCACTTTTTGAAATAATGATTTATCAGTTAGGAAAAAAAATCTATTCTTGTGTATGTTCTATGGACAGGGGAGTCCTATACAATAAAGTGCAAGTGTCGCTGCGTCTGTCCCTGTGTCAGTGCTTTTTAGCACTGCGCATGTGCAGGGACAGGCGCAGAGACACTGCTGAGAGCCGGGGGAGGACGGGGCCAGAAGGGGCCGGCTTGTGCACGCGTCACGTACGTGTCACAGTAAAGACAGACCTAGCCCGTTTTTAAATGGGCTAAGGTCACTAGTGATATGTATAATCTCTCTCTTGGGCATGCAAAGCACGCCATGGATCAAATAGTGCTTCACTGTGAATCAACCTCAAACAGGGCCAAGCCGAGGCAGAGGCAAGAGAGGCTCCAGCCTCAGGGCGCAGTGTAGGAGGGGCACACAGCTCTCTCAGCTATCACTCCCATCACCCTCCTCCCTCCCAATAACATCACACACCATAATACTGTGCAGGGCCAGGCAGAGAGGCTCCAGCCTCAGGGCGCAGTGTAGGAGGGGGCGCACAACTCACTCAGCTATCATTCCCCTATTGTGTTTAAAGCAGAGAGAAGTGAGAAAAGGGGATACATAGCAGTGACTGCAAGCCAGATAACTAGAGATTAAGGTGTTTGGGGCACCTCTGTCTAATAGCAATCAGAGTGTGACGGCTGGGGTGCAAGAATGGGGGGAGCACTTTGGTGTCTCAGCCTTGGGTGCTGGAGGACCTTCTCCCAGCTCTGACCTCAAAAGTTGTGTTTTGGGTTTTGTACCTGATTTGGAGGAATCAATTGTTGGTGAAATACAATATTAAAATCCCCCCTACCAGAAGCATACCTTGCTGAATAGACTTAGCTTTTTTATCACATCAGAAATAAAACTGTATTGTTGAGAATTGGGCGTGTATAAGTTTACAAACGTGTAGTGAGAATTATGGATTTTGCATACTATAATTATACTGTAAATCTCCCTTGTTTATCTCGTATGGTCTTAAGGGTGTCAGCTTGTAACCTGTTGTGGAATGCAACCAAATGAATACAAATATTGTAATATCTGATATACAAGAGGCCACTAAAGTGATGTCACGAGCTGCTAGATGTGCCCTGCACTGGGAAACTCCGCAAAAAATCCTTCTGAAGTGGTATCTTACTCCAGCTAAATGAGCCAAGCTCTAGCCCTCTAATTCCCCTTTGTGCTGGAGAGGATGTATGACTGCAGGAACATTAGCACTTATGTTATGGGAATGCTCCAAAGTTAAACAATATTGGCCATGTGTGTCTTTAATTCTACAAAGGGCCTTGTCACAACAAACAGCATTAACACTGCAATTGGCTTCACTTCATGTTGGTTTGAGGGGTGTTGGGTTACGCGATAAGTTTATCACTACACATGTTTTGTGTGCTGAATGTAATTTATTATGCAAAAATTGGAAAACAGATAATATACCTTCAATGCCTCAATGAATAAATTGCATTCAAAACAAACTTCAAGATCATGAATTGCGCTGACATCAATCCTGCCGATTTCAGTGGTAAAGCCCATAAAAGCTGGAATCTCTGCATTTGCAGGGGATGTGGAGGAGAACAGTGAGAACAAGGGCACCATCTGTAAGAGATACCATGGACAATGGACTCATTCCCACCTCCAGTGCCCAGGAGGAGGCCCTGGAGAGGTTCATGGTGGAATCTGAGGGTCCTCTTTAACAAACCTGGCAAATTTGGCAATTCCCGCATCTGTAGGGGTTTTGCTATTAACCACTAAAATAAGTGCCATTGATTTCAGTTCAGCTTCACCCCAAAATCTGCTGACAAATTTGTGAAGATGTAACAGGCAAATTTTAATACTTTTTAAATTAAATATAAATGAAAATGGGTTAATTTGCCATGAGATTGAACTTTCAAAATGTTCCGGCTCATCTCTACAAATGAACAGCCCCGGTTGTAGGGGCGAGCAGGTCGTGCAGCCGCCCTGAGTGCTGAGGGAGGGGGGGCACCGTGATGGAGGGCGGCCTGACTACTCCCTCCCTTCCTCTCCCCGGGGCCACCCTCTGTGATCCCCCCTCTATGCAGAGTAAAGCACAGGAAAGCGATGTATAGAGCAACTCACCTCCCTGCGTTTCGATCGCCGCTCACTTGCCGCTGGTCTCTTCTGCATAGCTGCTGATACACACTCTACTTCCTGTTTAGCAGCAGTAAGTAGAGTGTGTATAAGCGGCTATGCAGAGATCAGCGGCAAGTGATTGGTGATTTGAACGCAGCGAGGTGAGTTGCTCTATACATCGCTGTCCTGTGCTTTACTCTGCATAGAGGGGGGATCACAGAGGGTGGCCCCGGGGAGAGGAAGGGAGGGAGTAGTCAGGCCGCCCTCCCTATGGCTGACTCCCATCTCCATTATGGGAGACACCTACCTATCTAACCTATACTGGGGGCACCTACCTATCTAACCTATACTGGGGGCACCTACCTATCTAACCTATACTGGGGGCACCTACCTACCTAACCTATACTGGGGCACCTACCTACCTAACCTATACTGGGGGCACCTACCTACCTAACCTATACTGGGGGCACCTACCTAATCTAACCTATACTGGGGGCACCTACCTATCTAACCTATACTGGGGGCACCTACCTATCTAACCTATACTGGGGGCACCTACCTATCTAACCTATACTGGGGGCACCTACCTACCTAACCTATACTGGGGCACCTACCTACCTAACCTATACTGGGGGCACCTACCTACCTAACCTATACTGGGGGCACCTACCTAATCTAACCTATACTGGGGGCACCTACCTATCTAACTTATACTGGGGGCACCTACCTATCTAACCTATACTGGGGGCACCTACCTACCTAACCTATACTGGGGGCACCTACCTAATCTAACCTATACTGGGGGCACCTACCTATCTAACCTATACTGGGGGCACCTACCTATCTAACCTATACTGGGGGCACCTACCTACCTAACCTATACTGGGGCACCTACCTACCTAACCTATACTGGGGGCACCTACCTACCTAACCTATACTGGGGGCACCTACCTAATCTAACCTATACTGGGGGCACCTACCTATCTAACTTATACTGGGGGCACCTACCTATCTAACCTATACTGGGGGCACCTACCTACCTAACCTATACTGGGGGCACCTACCTAATCTAACCTATACTGGGGGCACCTACCTATCTAACCTATACTGGGGGCACCTACCTATCTAACCTATACTGGGGGCACCTACCTATCTAACCTATACTGGGGGCACCTACCTACCTAACCTATACTGGGGGCACCTACCTACCTAACCTATACTGGGGGCACCTACCTAATCTAACCTATACTGGGGGCACCTACCTATCTAACCTATACTGGGGGCACCTACCTATCTAACCTATACTGGGGGCACCTACCTACCTAACCTATACTGGGGGCACCTACCTACCTAACCTATACTGGGGGCACCTACCTACCTAACCTATACTGGGGGCACCTACCTAATCTAACCTATACTGGGGGCACCTACCTAGCTAACCTATACTGGGGGCACCTACCTAATCTAACCTATACTGGGGCACCTACCTAATCTAACCTATACTAGGGCACCTACCTACCTAACCTATACTGGGGGCACCTACCTACCTAACCTATACCGGGGGCACCTACCTACCTAACCTATACCGGGGGCACCTACCTAGCTAACCTATACTGGGGGCACCTACCTAGCTAACCTATACTGGGGGCACCTACCTACCTAACCTATACTGGGGCACCTACCTACCTAACCTATACTGGGGGCACCTACCTACCTAACCTATACTGCGGGCACCTACCTACCTAGCCTATACTGGGGGCACCTACCTACCTAACCTATACTGGGGGCACCTACCTAGCTTACCTATACTGCAGCACCTACCTACCTAAACTATACTGGGGGCACCTACCTATCTAACCTATACTGGGGGCGCCTACCTATCTAACCTATACTGGTGGCAACTATACTGGCTACCCATATTAGAGGCAACCACCTAGCTAACCTATACTGGGGGCATCTGCCTATCTAACCTATACTGGGGGACAATATACTGGCTACCTATACTGGAGGCACCTACCTGGCCAACCTATACTGGGGGCAATTATACTGGCTACCTATACTGAGGGGACCGGGGGCGGCTCCTTCTCTGGGGCCGGGGGCGGCTCCTTCTCTGGGGCCGGGGGCGGCTCCTTCTCTGGGACCGGGGGCCGCTCCTTCTCTGGGACCGGGGGCGGCTCCTTCTCTGGGGCCGGCTCCTTCTCTGGGCCGGGGGCGGCTCCTTCTCTGGGGCCGGGGGCGGTTCCTTCTCTGGGGCAGGGGGCGACTCCTTCTCTGGGGCAGGGGGCGGCTCCTTCTCTGGGGCAGGGGGCGGCTCCTTCTCTGGGGCCGGGAGTGCTGGATAAACTGCAGAAAGTCTCCAACAAATACCCTCTTACTGTGGATACTCTAAATTATTGTTTACTAAACAATTTTATTTAATGAACAAGAGTATGTTAAAACTATTTTTATTTTCAAAAAGTGGCCTCCTCTGGCTCTGTATAAGCTGGTATGTGATGGTCATTGGCAGGTGTGTGACCGCATTGTGTCCGGGAGGTGTGTGGCTGCATTGTGGCCGGCAGGTGTGTGATCGCATTGTGTCCGGCAGGTGTGTGACCGCATTGTGTCCGGCAGATGTGTGACCGCATTGTGTCCGGCAGATGTGTGACTGCATTGTGTCCAGGAGGTGTGTGACCGCACTGTGTCCGGCAGGTGTGTGACTGCATTGTGTCTGGGAGGTGTGTGACCGCATTGTGCCCAGGGGGTGTGTGACTGCATTGTGTCAGGGAGGTGTGTGACCGCATTGTGTCCGGCAGGTGTGTGACCGCATTGTGTCCAGGAGGTATGTGACCGCATTGTGTCCGGCAGGTGTGTGACCGCATTGTGTCCAGGGTGTGTGTGACTGCATTGTGTCAGGGAGGTGTGTGACCGCATTGTGTCCGGCAGGTGTGTGACCGCATTGTGTCCAGGGGGTGTGTGACTGCATTGTGTCAGGGAGGTGTGTGACCGCATTGTGTCCGGCAGGTGTGTGACCGCATTGTGTCCAGGGGGTGTGTGACTGCATTGTGTCAGGGAGGTGTGTGACCGCATTGTGTCCGGCAGGTGTGTGACTGCATTGTGTCCGGCAGCTGTGTGACTGCATTGTGTCCAGGAGGTGTGTGACTGCATTGTGTCCGGCAGGTGTGTGACCGCATTGTGTCCGGCAGCTGTGTGACCGCATTGTGTCCGGGAGGTGTGTGACTGCATTGTGGCCGGCAGGTGTGTGATCGCATTGTGTCCGGCAGGTGTGTGACCGCATTGTGTCCGGCAGGTGTGTGAACGCATTGTGTCCAGGAGGTGTGTGACCGCATTGTGTCCAGGAGGTGTGCGACCGCATTGTGTCCAGGAGGTGTGTGACCGCATTGTGTCCAGGAGGTGTGTGACCGCATTGTGCCCAGGTGGTGTGTGACCGCATTGTGTCCAGGAGGTGTGCGACCGCATTGTGTCCAGGAGGTGTGTGACCGCATTGTGTCCAGGAGGTGTGTGACCGCATTGTGTCCGGCAGGTGTGTGATCGCATTGTGTCCAGGAGGTGTGCAACCGCATTGTGTCCAGGAGGTGTGTGACCGCATTGTGTCCAGGAGGTGTGTGACCGCATTGTGTCCGGCAGGTGTGTGACCGCATTGTGTCCAGGAGGTGTGCGACCGCATTGTGTCCAGGAGGTGTGAGACCGCATTGTGTCCAGGAGGTGTGTGACCGCATTGTGTCCAGGAGGTGTGTGACCGCATTGTGTCCAGGAGGTGTGCGACCGTATTGTGTCCAGGAGGTGTGTGACCGCATTGTGTCCAGGAGGTGTGTGACCGCATTGTGTCCGGCAGGTGTGTGACCGCATTGTGTCCAGGAGGTGTGCGACCGCATTGTGTCCAGGAGGTGTGTGACCGCATTGTGCCCAGGTGGTGTGTGACCGCATTATGTCCAGGAGGTGTGTGACCGCATTGTGTCCAGGAGGTGTGTGACCGCATTGTGTCCAGGAGGTGTGTGACCGCTTTGTGTCCGGCAGGTGTGTGCCCGCATTGTGTCCAGGAGGTGTGTGACCGCATTGTGTCCGGCAGGTGTGTGACCGCATTGTGTCCAGGAGGTGTGCGACCGCATTGTGTCCAGGAGGTGTGTGACCGCATTGTGTCCAGGAGGTGTGTGACCGCATTGTGTCCAGGAGGTGTGTGACCGCATTGTGTCCAGGAGGTGTGCGACCGCATTGTGTCCAGGAGGTGTGTGACTGCATTGTGTCCTGGAGGTGTGTGACCGCATTGTGTCCGGCAGGTGTGTGACCGCATTGTGTCCAGGAGGTGTGCGACCGCATTGTGTCCAGGAGGTGTGTGACCGCATTGTGCCCAGGTGGTGTGTGACCGCATTATGTCCAGGACGTGTGTGACCGCATTGTGTCCAGGAGGTGTGTGACCGCATTGTGTCCAGGAGGTGTGTGACCGCTTTGTGTCCGGCAGGTGTGTGCCCGCATTGTGTCCAGGAGGTGTGTGACCGCATTGTGTCAAGGAGGTGTGTGACCGCATTGTGTCCAAGAGGTGTGTGACCGCATTGTGTCCAGGAGGTGTGTGACCGCAGTGTGCCCGGCAGGTGTGTGCCCGCATTGTGTCCAGGAGGTGTGTGGCTACATTGTGTACAGGAGGTGTGTGACCACATTGTGTACAGGAGGTGTGTGACCGCATTGTGTCCGGCAGCTGTGTGACCGCATTGTGTCCAGCAGGTGTGTGACCGCATTGTGTCCGGCAGCTGTGTGACCGCATTGTGTCCGGCAGGTGTGCGACCGCATTGTGTCCAGGAGGTGTGCGACCGCATTGTGTCCAGGAGGTGTGTGACCGCATTGTGTCCAGGAGGTGTGTGACCGCATTGTGCCCAGGTGGTGTGTGACCGCATTGTGTCCAGGAGGTGTGCGACCGCATTGTGTCCAGGAGGTGTGTGACCGCATTGTGTCCAGGAGGTGTGTGACCGCATTGTGTCCGGCAGGTGTGTGACCGCATTGTGTCCAGAAGGTGTGCGACCGCATTGTGTCCAGGAGGTGTGTGACCGCATTGTGTCCAGGAGGTGTGTGACCGCATTGTGTCCGGCAGGTGTGTGACCGCATTGTGTCCAGGAGGTGTGTGACCGCATTGTGTCCGGCAGGTGTGTGACCGCATTGTGTCCAGGAGGTGTGCGACCGCATTGTGTCCAGGAGGTGTGTGACCGCATTGTGCCCAGGTGGTGTGTGACCGCATTATGTCCAGGAGGTGTGTGACCGCATTGTGTCCAGGAGGTGTGTGACCGCATTGTGTCCAGGAGGTGTGTGACCGCTTTGTGTCCGGCAGGTGTGTGCCGGCATTGTGTCCAGGAGGTGTGTGACCGCATTGTGTCCGGCAGGTGTGTGACCGCATTGTGTCCAGGAGGTGTGCGACCGCATTGTGTCCAGGAGGTGTGTGACCGCATTGTGTCCAGGAGGTGTGTGACCGCATTGTGTCCAGGAGGTGTGTGACCGCATTGTGTCCAGGAGGTGTGCGACCGCATTGTGTCCAGGAGGTGTGCGACCGCATTGTGTCCAGGAGGTGTGTGACCGCATTGTATCCGGCAGGTGTGTGACCGCATTGTGTCCAGGAGGTGTGCGACCGCATTGTGTCCAGGAGGTGTGTGACCGCATTGTGTCCAGGAGGTGTGTGACCGCATTGTGCCCAGGTGGTGTGTGACCGCATTATGTCCAGGACGTGTGTGACCGCATTGTGTCCAGGAGGTGTGTGACCGCATTGTGTCCAGGAGGTGTGTGACCGCTTTGTGTCCGGCAGGTGTGTGCCCGCATTGTGTCCAGGAGGTGTGTGACCGCATTGTGTCCAGGAGGTGTGTGACCGCATTGTGTCAAGGAGGTGTGTGACCGCATTGTGTCCAAGAGGTGTGTGACCGCATTGTGTCCAGGAGGTGTGTGACCGCAGTGTGCCCGGCAGGTGTGTGCCCGCATTGTGTCCAGGAGGTGTGTGACTGCATTGTGTCCAGGAGGTGTGTGGCTACATTGTGTACAGGAGGTGTGTGACCGCATTGTGTCCAGGAGGTGTGTGACCGCATTGTGTCCAGGAGGCGTGTGACCGCATTGTGTCCAGGAGTTGTGTGACTGCATTGTGTCTGGGAGGTGTGTGACCGCATTGTGTCCAGGAGGTGTGTGACCGCATTGTGTCCAGGAGGTGTGCGACCGCATTGTGTCCAGGAGGTGTGTGACCGCATTGTGTCCAGGAGGTGTGTGACCGCATTGTGCCCAGGTGGTGTGTGACCGCATTGTGTCCAGGAGGTGTGCGACCGCATTGTGTCCAGGAGGTGTGTGACCGCATTGTGTCCAGGAGGTGTGTGACCGCATTGTGTCCGGCAGGTGTGTGACCGCATTGTGTCCAGAAGGTGTGCGACCGCATTGTGTCCAGGAGGTGTGTGACCGCATTGTGTCCAGGAGGTGTGTGACCGCATTGTGTCCGGCAGGTGTGTGACCGCATTGTGTCCAGGAGGTGTGCGACCGCATTGTGTCCAGGAGGTGTGTGACCGCATTGTGTCCAGGAGGTGTGTGACCGCATTGTGTCCAGGAGGTGTGTGACCGCATTGTGTCCAGGAGGTGTGCGACCGTATTGTGTCCAGGAGGTGTGTGACCGCATTGTGTCCAGGAGGTGTGTGACCGCATTGTGCCCAGGTGGTGTGTGACCGCATTGTGTCCAGGAGGTGTGTGACCGCATTGTGTCCGGCAGGTGTGTGACCGCATTGTGTCCAGGAGGTGTGCGACCGCATTGTGTCCAGGAGGTGTGTGACCGCATTGTGCCCAGGTGGTGTGTGACCGCATTATGTCCAGGAGGTGTGTGACCGCATTGTGTCCAGGAGGTGTGTGACCGCATTGTGTCCAGGAGGTGTGTGACCGCTTTGTGTCCGGCAGGTGTGTGCCCGCATTGTGTCCAGGAGGTGTGTGACCGCATTGTGTCAGGCAGGTGTGTGACCGCATTGTGTCCAGGAGGTGTGCGACCGCATTGTGTCCAGGAGGTGTGTGACCGCATTGTGTCCAGGAGGTGTGTGACCGCAGGTGTGTGACTGCATTGTGTCTGGGAGGTGTGTGACCGCATTGTGTCCAGGAGGTGTGTGACTGCATTGTGTCCAGGAGGTGTGTGACCGCATTGTGTCCAGGAGGTGTGTGACCGCATTGTGTCCGGCAGGTGTGTGACCGCATTGTGTCCGGCAGGTGTGTGACCGCATTGTGTCCGGCAGGTGTGTGACCGCATTGTATCCGGCAGGTGTGTGACCGCATTGTGTCCAGGAGGTGTGTGTGACCGCATTGTGTCCAGGAGGTGTGTGACCGCAGTGTGCCCGGCAGGTGTGTGACCGCATTGTGTCCAGGAGTTGTGTGACTGCATTGTGTCTGGGAGGTGTGTGACCGCATTGTGTCCAGGAGGTGTGTGACTGCATTGTGTCCAGGAGGTGTGTGACCGCATTGTGTCCAGGAGGTGTGTGACCGCATTGTGTCCAGGAGGTGTGTGACCGCATTGTGTCCGGCAGGTGTGTGACCGCATTGTGTCCGGCAGGTGTGTGACCGCATTGTGTCCAGGAGGTGTGTGACCGCATTGTGTCCAGGAGGTGTGTGACCGCATTGTGTCCGGCAGGTGTGTGACCGCATTGTGTCCAGGAGGTGTGTGTGACCGCATTGTGTCCAGGAGGTGTGTGACCGCATTGTGTCAGGCAGGTGTGTGACTGCATTGTGTCTGGCAGGTGTGTGACCGCATTGTGTCCAGGAGGTGAGTGGCTGCATTGTGCCCAGGAGGTGTGTGACCGCATTGTGTCCAGGAGGTGTGTGGCTGCATTGTGTCTGGCAGGTGTGTGACTGCATTGTGTCCGGGAGGTGTGTGGCTGCATTGTGTCCAGGAGGTGTGTGACCGCATTGTGTCCGGGAGGTGTGTGACTGCATTGTGTCCAGGAGGTGTGTGACCGCATTGTGTCCAGGAGGTGTGTGGCTGCATTGTGTCCAGGAGGTGTGTGTAACCGCATTGTGTCCAGGAGGTGTTTGACCGCAGTGTGCCCGGCAGGTGTGTGACCGCATTGTGTCCAGGAGTTGTGTGACTGCATTGTGTCTGGGAGGTGTGTGACCGCGTTGTGTCCAGGAGGTGTGTGACCGCATTGTGTCCAGGAGGTGTGCGACCGCATTGTGTCCAGGAGGTGTGTGACCGCATTGTGTCCGGCAGGTGTGTGACCGCATTGTGTCCGGCAGGTGTGTGACCGCATTGTGTCCAGGAGGTGTGTGACCGCATTGTGTCCAGGAGGTGTGTGACCGCATTGTGTCCGGCAGGTGTGTGACCGCATTGTGTCCAGGAGGTGTGTGTGACCGCATTGTGTCCAGGAGGTGTGTGACCGCATTGTGTCAGGCAGGTGTGTGACTGCATTGTGTCTGGCAGGTGTGTGACCGCATTGTGTCCAGGAGGTGAGTGGCTGCATTGTGCCCAGGAGGTGTGTGACCGCATTGTGTCCAGGAGGTGTGTGGCTGCATTGTGTCTGGCAGGTGTGTGACTGCATTGTGTCCGGGAGGTGTGTGGCTGCATTGTGCCCAGGAGGTGTGTGACCGCATTGTGTCCGGGAGGTGTGTGGCTGCATTGTGCCCAGGAGCTGTGTGACCGCATTGTGTCCGGCAGGTGTGTGTGACCGCATTGTGTGACCGCATTGTGTCCGGCAGGTGTGTGTGACCGCATTGAGTGCCCGCAGTGTGTCTGGCAGGTGTGTGTGACCGCATTGTGCCCGGCAGGTGTGTGTGACCGCATTGTGTGCCCGCAGTGTGCCAGGCAGGTGTGTGTGACCGCATTGTGCCCAGCAGGTGTGTGACTGCATTGTGCCCAGGAGGTGTGTGACCGCATTGTGTCAGGGAGGTGTGTGACCGCATTGTGTCCGGCAGGTGTGTGACCGCATTGTGTCCAGGGGGTGTGTGACTGCATTGTGTCAGGGAGGTGTGTGACCGCATTGTGTCCGGCAGGTGTGTGACCGCATTGTGTCTAGGGGGTGTGTGACTGCATTGTGTCAGGGAGGTGTGTGACCGCATTGTGTCCGGCAGGTGTGTGACTGCATTGTGTCTGGGAGGTGTGTGACCGCATGGTGCCCGGCAGGTGTGTGACCGCATTGTGTCCGGCAGCTGTGTGACTGCATTGTGTCCAGGAGATGTGTGACTGCATTGTGTCCAGGAGATGTGTGACTGCATTGTGTCCGGCAGGTGTGTGACCGCATTGTGTCCGGCAGGTGTGTGACCGCATTGTGCCCAGCAGGTGTGTGACTGCATTGTGCCCAGGGGGTGTGTGACTGCATTGTGTCAGGGAGGTGTGTGACCGCATTGTGTCCGGCAGGTGTGTGACCGCATTGTGTCCAGGGGGTGTGTGACTGCATTGTGTCAGGGAGCTGTGTGACCGCATTGTGTCCGGCAGGTGTGTGACCGCATTGTGTCCAGGGGGTGTGTGACTGCATTGTGTCAGGGAGGTGTGTGACCGAATTGTGTCCGGCAGGTGTGTGACTGCATTGTGTCTGGGAGGTGTGTGACCGCATGGTACCCGGCAGGTGTGTGACCGCATTGTGTCCGGCAGCTGTGTGACTGCATTGTGTCCAGGAGGTGTGTGACTGCATTGTGTCCGGCAGGTGTGTGACCGCATTGTGTCCGGCAGGTGTGTGACCGCATTGTGCCCAGGGGGTGTGTGACTGCATTGTGTCAGGGAGGTGTGTGACCGCATTGTGTCCAGGGGGTGTGTGACTGCATTGTGTCAGGGAGGTGTGTGACCGCATTGTGTCCGGCAGGTGTGTGACCGCATTGTGTCCAGGGGGTGTGTGACTGCATTGTGTCAGGGAGGTGTGTGACCGCATTGTGTCCGGCAGGTGTGTGACTGCATTGTGTCTGGGAGGTGTGTGACCGCATGGTGCCCAGCAGGTGTGTGATCGCATTGTGTCCGGCAGCTGTGTGACTGCATTGTGTCCAGGAGGTGTGTGACTGCATTGTGTCCGGCAGGTGTGTGACCGCATTGTGTCCGGCAGCTGTGTGACCGCATTGTGTCCGGGAGGTGTGTGACTGCATTGTGGCCGGCAGGTGTGTGATCGCATTGTGTCCGGCAGGTGTGTGACCGCATTGTGTCCGGCAGGTGTGTGAACGCATTGTGTCCAGGAGGTGTGTGACCGCATTGTTTCCAGGAGGTGTGCGACCGCATTGTGTCCAGGAGGTGTGTGACCGTATTGTGTCCAGGAGGTGTGTGACCGCATTGTGCCCAGGTGGTGTGTGACCGCATTGTGTCCAGGAGGTGTGCGACCGCATTGTGTCCAGGAGGTGTGTGACTGCATTGTGTCCAGGAGGTGTGTGACCGCATTGTGTCCGGCAGGTGTGTGACCGCATTGTGTCCAGGAGGTGTGCGACCGCATTGTGTCCAGGAGGTGTGTGACCGCATTGTGTCCAGGAGGTGTGTGACCGCATTGTGTCCGGCAGGTGTGTGACCGCATTGTGTCCAGGAGGTGTGTGACCGCATTGTGTCCAGGAGGTGTGTGACCGCATTGTGTCCAGGAGGTGTGTGACCGCATTGTGTCCAGGAGGTGTGCGACCGCATTGTGTCCAGGAGGTGTGTGACCGCATTGTGTCCAGGAGGTGTGTGACCGCATTGTGTCCAGGAGGTGTGTGACCGCATTGTGTCCGGCAGGTGTGTGACCGCATTGTGTCCAGGAGGTGTGCGACCGCATTGTGTCCAGGAGGTGTGTGACCGCATTGTGTCCAGGAGGTGTGTGACCGCATTGTGCCCAGGTGGTGTGTGACCGCATTATGTCCAGGAGGTGTGTGATCGCATTGTGTCCAGGAGGTGTGTGACCGCATTGTGTCCAGGAGGTGTGTGACCGCTTTGTGTCCGACAGGTGTGTGCCCGCATTGTGTCCAGGAGGTGTGTGACCGCATTGTGTCAAGGAGGTGTGTGACCGCATTGTGTCCAAGAGGTGTGTGACCGCATTGTGTCCAGGAGGTGTGTGACCGCAGTGTGCCCGGCAGGTGTGTGCCCGCATTGTGTCCAGGAGGTATGTGACTGCATTGTGTCCAGGAGGTGTGTGGCTACATTGTGTACAGGAGGTGTGTGACCGCATTGTGTCCAGGAGGTGTGTGACCGCATTGTGTCCAGGGGGTGTGTGACCGCATTGTGTCCAGGAGGCGTGTGACCGCATTGTGTCCAGGAGTTGTGTGACTGCATTGTGTCTGGGAGGTGTGTGACCGCATTGTGTCCAGGAGGTGTGTGACCGCATTGTGTCCAGGAGGTGTGTGACCGCATTGTGTCCAGGAGGTGTGTGACCACAGTGTGCCCGGCAGGTGTGTGACCGCATTGTGTCCAGGAGGTGTGTGACTGCATTGTGTCTGGGAGGTGTGTGACTGCATTGTGTCTGGGAGGTGTGTGACCGCATTGTGTCCAGGAGGTGTGTGACTGCATTGTGTCCAGTAGGTCTGTGACCACATTGTGTCCAGGAGGTGTGTGACCGCATTGTGTCCGGCAGGTGTGTGACCGCATTGTGTCCGGCAGGTGTGTGACCGCATTGTGTCCAGGAGGTGTGTGTGACCGCATTGTGTCCAGGAGGTGTGTGACCGCATTGTGTCAGGCAGGTGTGTGACTGCATTGTGTCTGGCAGGTGTGTGACCGCATTGTGTCCAGGAGGTGAGTGGCTGCATTGTGCCCAGGAGGTGTGTGACCGCATTGTGTCCAGGAGGTGTGTGGCTGCATTGTGCCCAGGAGCTGTGTGACCGCATTGTGTCCGGCAGGTGTGTGTGACCGCATTGTGTGACCGCATTGTGTCCGGCAGGTGTGTGTGACCGCATTGAGTGCCCGCAGTGTGTCTGGCAGGTGTGTGTGACCGCATTGTGCCCGGCAGGTGTGTGTGACCGCATTGTGTGCCCGCAGTGTGCCAGGCAGGTGTGTGTGACCGCATTGTGCCCAGCAGGTGTGTGACTGCATTGTGCCCAGGAGGTGTGTGACCGCATTGTGTCAGGGAGGTGTGTGACCGCATTGTGTCCGGCAGGTGTGTGACCGCATTGTGTCCAGGGGGTGTGTGACTGCATTGTGTCAGGGAGGTGTGTGACCGCATTGTGTCCGGCAGGTGTGTGACCGCATTGTGTCTAGGGGGTGTGTGACTGCATTGTGTCAGGGAGGTGTGTGACCGCATTGTGTCCGGCAGGTGTGTGACTGCATTGTGTCTGGGAGGTGTGTGACCGCATGGTGCCCGGCAGGTGTGTGACCGCATTGTGTCCGGCAGCTGTGTGACTGCATTGTGTCCAGGAGATGTGTGACTGCATTGTGTCCAGGAGATGTGTGACTGCATTGTGTCCGGCAGGTGTGTGACCGCATTGTGTCCGGCAGGTGTGTGACCGCATTGTGCCCAGCAGGTGTGTGACTGCATTGTGCCCAGGGGGTGTGTGACTGCATTGTGTCAGGGAGGTGTGTGACCGCATTGTGTCCGGCAGGTGTGTGACCGCATTGTGTCCAGGGGGTGTGTGACTGCATTGTGTCAGGGAGCTGTGTGACCGCATTGTGTCCGGCAGGTGTGTGACCGCATTGTGTCCAGGGGGTGTGTGACTGCATTGTGTCTGGGAGGTGTGTGACCGCATGGTACCCGGCAGGTGTGTGACCGCATTGTGTCCGGCAGCTGTGTGACTGCATTGTGTCCAGGAGGTGTGTGACTGCATTGTGTCCGGCAGGTGTGTGACCGCATTGTGTCCGGCAGGTGTGTGACCGCATTGTGCCCAGGGGGTGTGTGACTGCATTGTGTCAGGGAGGTGTGTGACCGCATTGTGTCCAGGGGGTGTGTGACTGCATTGTGTCAGGGAGGTGTGTGACCGCATTGTGTCCGGCAGGTGTGTGACCGCATTGTGTCCAGGGGGTGTGTGACTGCATTGTGTCAGGGAGGTGTGTGACCGCATTGTGTCCGGCAGGTGTGTGACTGCATTGTGTCTGGGAGGTGTGTGACCGCATGGTGCCCAGCAGGTGTGTGATCGCATTGTGTCCGGCAGCTGTGTGACTGCATTGTGTCCAGGAGGTGTGTGACTGCATTGTGTCCGGCAGGTGTGTGACCGCATTGTGTCCGGCAGCTGTGTGACCGCATTGTGTCCGGGAGGTGTGTGACTGCATTGTGGCCGGCAGGTGTGTGATCGCATTGTGTCCGGCAGGTGTGTGACCGCATTGTGTCCGGCAGGTGTGTGAACGCATTGTGTCCAGGAGGTGTGTGACCGCATTGTTTCCAGGAGGTGTGCGACCGCATTGTGTCCAGGAGGTGTGTGACCGTATTGTGTCCAGGAGGTGTGTGACCGCATTGTGCCCAGGTGGTGTGTGACCGCATTGTGTCCAGGAGGTGTGCGACCGCATTGTGTCCAGGAGGTGTGTGACTGCATTGTGTCCAGGAGGTGTGTGACCGCATTGTGTCCGGCAGGTGTGTGACCGCATTGTGTCCAGGAGGTGTGCGACCGCATTGTGTCCAGGAGGTGTGTGACCGCATTGTGTCCAGGAGGTGTGTGACCGCATTGTGTCCGGCAGGTGTGTGACCGCATTGTGTCCAGGAGGTGTGTGACCGCATTGTGTCCAGGAGGTGTGTGACCGCATTGTGTCCAGGAGGTGTGTGACCGCATTGTGTCCAGGAGGTGTGCGACCGCATTGTGTCCAGGAGGTGTGTGACCGCATTGTGTCCAGGAGGTGTGTGACCGCATTGTGTCCAGGAGGTGTGTGACCGCATTGTGTCCGGCAGGTGTGTGACCGCATTGTGTCCAGGAGGTGTGCGACCGCATTGTGTCCAGGAGGTGTGTGACCGCATTGTGTCCAGGAGGTGTGTGACCGCATTGTGCCCAGGTGGTGTGTGACCGCATTATGTCCAGGAGGTGTGTGATCGCATTGTGTCCAGGAGGTGTGTGACCGCATTGTGTCCAGGAGGTGTGTGACCGCTTTGTGTCCGACAGGTGTGTGCCCGCATTGTGTCCAGGAGGTGTGTGACCGCATTGTGTCAAGGAGGTGTGTGACCGCATTGTGTCCAAGAGGTGTGTGACCGCATTGTGTCCAGGAGGTGTGTGACCGCAGTGTGCCCGGCAGGTGTGTGCCCGCATTGTGTCCAGGAGGTATGTGACTGCATTGTGTCCAGGAGGTGTGTGGCTACATTGTGTACAGGAGGTGTGTGACCGCATTGTGTCCAGGAGGTGTGTGACCGCATTGTGTCCAGGGGGTGTGTGACCGCATTGTGTCCAGGAGGCGTGTGACCGCATTGTGTCCAGGAGTTGTGTGACTGCATTGTGTCTGGGAGGTGTGTGACCGCATTGTGTCCAGGAGGTGTGTGACCGCATTGTGTCCAGGAGGTGTGTGACCGCATTGTGTCCAGGAGGTGTGTGACCACAGTGTGCCCGGCAGGTGTGTGACCGCATTGTGTCCAGGAGGTGTGTGACTGCATTGTGTCTGGGAGGTGTGTGACTGCATTGTGTCTGGGAGGTGTGTGACCGCATTGTGTCCAGGAGGTGTGTGACTGCATTGTGTCCAGTAGGTCTGTGACCGCATTGTGTCCAGGAGGTGTGTGACCGCATTGTGTCCGGCAGGTGTGTGACCGCATTGTGTCCGGCAGGTGTGTGACCGCATTGTGTCCGGCAGGTGTGTGACCGCATTGTGTCCAGGAGGTGTGTGACCGCAGTGTGCCCGGCAGGTGTGTGCCCGCATTGTGTCCAGGAGGTATGTGACTGCATTGTGTCCAGGAGGTGTGTGGCTACATTGTGTACAGGAGGTGTGTGACCGCATTGTGTCCAGGAGGTGTGTGACCGCATTGTGTCCAGGGGGTGTGTGACCGCATTGTGTCCAGGAGGCGTGTGACCGCATTGTGTCCAGGAGTTTTGTGACCGCATTGTGTCCGGCAGGTGTGTGACCGCATTGTGTCCGGCAGGTGTGTGACCGCATTGTGTCCAGGAGGTGTGTGACCGCAGTGTGCCCGGCAGGTGTGTGCCCGCATTGTGTCCAGGAGGTATGTGACTGCATTGTGTCCAGGAGGTGTGTGGCTACATTGTGTACAGGAGGTGTGTGACCGCATTGTGTCCAGGAGGTGTGTGACCGCATTGTGTCCAGGGGGTGTGTGACCGCATTGTGTCCAGGAGGCGTGTGACCGCATTGTGTCCAGGAGTTGTGTGACTGCATTGTGTCTGGGAGGTGTGTGACCGCATTGTGTCCAGGAGGTGTGTGACCGCATTGTGTCCAGGAGGTGTGTGACCGCATTGTGTCCAGGAGGTGTGTGACCGCAGTGTGCCCGGCAGGTGTGTGACCGCATTGTGTCCAGGAGGTGTGTGACTGCATTGTGTCTGGGAGGTGTGTGACCGCATTGTGTCCAGGAGGTGTGTGACTGCATTGTGTCCAGTAGGTGTGTGACCGCATTGTGTCCAGGAGGTGTGTGACCGCATTGTGTCCGGCAGGTGTGTGACCGCATTGTGTCCGGCAGGTGTGTGACCGCATTGTGTCCGGCAGGTGTGTGACCGCATTGTGTCCAGGAGGTGTGTGTGACCGCATTGTGTCCAGGAGGTGTGTGACCGCAGTGTGCCCGGCAGGTGTGTGACCGCATTGTGTCCAGGAGTTGTGTGACTGCATTGTGTCTGGGAGGTGTGTGACCGCATTGTGTCCAGGAGGTGTGTGACTGCATTGTGTCCAGGAGGTGTGTGACCGCATTGTGTCCAGGAGGTGTGTGACCGCATTGTGTCCAGGAGGTGTGTGACCGCATTGTGTCCGGCAGGTGTGTGACCGCATTGTGTCCGGCAGGTGTGTGACCGCATTGTGTCCAGGAGGTGTGTGACCGCATTGTGTCCAGGAGGTGTGTGACCGCATTGTGTCCAGGAGGTGTGTGACCGCATTGTGTCTGGCAGGTGTGTGACCGCATTGTGTCCAGGAGGTGTGTGTGACCGCATTGTGTCCAGGAGGTGTGTGACCGCATTGTGTCAGGCAGGTGTGTGACTGCATTGTGTCTGGCAGGTGTGTGACCGCATTGTGTCCAGGAGGTGTGTGGCTGCATTGTGCCTAGGAGGTGTGTGACCGCATTGTGTCCAGGAGGTGGGTGGCTGCATTGTGTCTGGCAGGTGTGTGACTGCATTGTGTCCGGGAGGTGTGTGGCTGCATTGTGTCCAGGAGGTGTGTGACCGCATTGTGTCCGGGAGGTGTGTGGCTGCATTGTGTCCAGGAGGTGTGTGACCGCATTGTGTCCAGGAGGTGTGTGGCTGCATTGTGCCCGGCAGGTGTGTGACCGCATTGTGCCCAGGAGCTGTGTGACCGCATTTTGTCCGGCAGGTGTGTGTGACCGCATTGTGTGACCGCATTGTGTCCGGCAGGTGTGTGTGACCGCATTGAGTGCCCGCAGTGTGTCTGGCAGGTGTGTGTGACCGCATTGTGCCCGGCAGGTGTGTGTGACCGCATTGTGTGCCCGCAGTGTGCCTGGCAGGTGTGTGTGACCGCATTGTGCCCAGCAGGTGTGTGACTGCATTGTGCCCAGGAGGTGTGTGACCCCATTGTGTCAGGGAGGTGTGTGACCGCATTGTGTCCGGCAGGTGTGTGACCGCATTGTGTCCAGGGGGTGTGTGACTGCATTGTGTCAGGGAGGTGTGTGACCGCATTGTGTCCGGCAGGTGTGTGACCGCATTGTGTCCAGGGGGTGTGTGACTGCATTGTGTCAGGGAGGTGTGTGACCGCATTGTGTCCGGCAGGTGTGTGACTGCATTGTGTCTGGGAGGTGTGTGACCGCATGGTGCCCGGCAGGTGTGTGACCGCATTGTGTCCGGCAGCTGTGTGACTGCATTGTGTCCAGGAGGTGTGTGACTGCATTGTGTCCGGCAGGTGTGTGACCGCATTGTGTCCGGCAGGTGTGTGACCGCATTGTGCCCAGCAGGTGTGTGACTGCATTGTGCCCAGGGGGTGTGTGACTGCATTGTGTCAGGGAGGTGTGTGACCGCATTGTGTCCGGCAGGTGTGTGACCGCATTGTGTCCAGGGGGTGTGTGACTGCATTGTGTCAGGGAGGTGTGTGACCGCATTGTGTCCGGCAGGTGTGTGACCGCATTGTGTCCAGGGGGTGTGTGACTGCATTGTGTCAGGGAGGTGTGTGACCGCATTGTGTCCGGCAGGTGTGTGACTGCATTGTGTCTGGGAGGTGTGTGACCGCATGGTACCCGGCAGGTGTGTGACCGCATGGTACCCGGCAGGTGTGTGACCGCATTGTGTCCAGGAGGTGTGTGACTGCATTGTGTCCGGCAGGTGTGTGACCGCATTGTGTCCGGCAGCTGTGTGACCGCATTGTGTCCGGGAGGTGTGTGGCTGCATTGTGGCCGGCAGGTGTGTGATCGCATTGTGTCCGGCAGGTGTGTGACCGCATTGTGTCCGGCAGGTGTGTGACCGCATTGTGTCCAGGAGGTGTGTGACCGCATTGTGTCCAGGAGGTGTGCGACCGCATTGTGTCCAGGAGGTGTGTGACCGCATTGTGTCCAGGAGGTGTGTGACCGCATTGTGCCCAGGCGGTGTGTGACCGCATTGTGTCCAGGAGGTGTGCGACCGCATTGTGTCCAGGAAGTGTGTCACCGCATTGTGTCCAGGAGGTGTGTGACCGCATTGTGTCCGGCAGGTGTGTGACCGCATTGTGTCCAGGAGGTGTGCGACCGCATTGTGTCCGGGAGGTGTGCGACCGCATTGTGTCCGGGAGGTGTGCGACCGCATTGTGTCCAGGAGGTGTGTGACCGCATTGTGTCCGGGAGGTGTGCGACCGCATTGTGTCCAGGAGGTGTGTGACCGCATTGTGTCCAGGAGGTGTGCGACCGCATTGTGTCCAGAAGGTGTGTGACCGCATTGTGTCCAGGAGGTGTGTGACCGCATTGTGTCCAGGAGGTGTGTGACCGCATTGTGTCCAGGAGGTGTGCGACCGCATTGTGTCCAGGAGGTGTGTGACCGCATTGTGTCCAGGAGGTGTGTGACCGCATTGTGTCCGGCAGGTGTGTGACCGCATTGTGTCCGGCAGGTGTGTGACCGCATTGTGTCCAGGAGGTGTGTGACCGCATTGTGCCCAGGTGGTGTGTGACCGCATTATGTCCAGGAGGTGTGTGACCGCATTGTGTCCAGGAGGTGTGTGACCGCATTGTGTCCAGGAGGTGTGTGACCGCTTTGTGTCCGGCAGGTGTGTGCCCGCAATGTGTCCAGGAGGTGTGTGACCGCATTGTGTCAAGGAGGTGTGTGACCGCATTGTGTCCAAGAGGTGTGTGACTGCATTGTGTCCAGGAGGTGTGTGACCGCAGTGTGCCCGGCAGGTGTGTGCCCGCATTGTGTCCAGGAGGTGTGTGACTGCATTGTGTCCAGGAGGTGTGTGGCTGCATTGTGTCCAGGAGGTGTGTGACCGCATTGTGTCCAGGAGGTGTGTGACCGCATTGTGTCCAGGAGGTGTGTGACCGCATTGTGTCCAGGAGGCGTGTGACTGCATTGTGTCCAGGAGTTGTGTGACTGCATTGTGTCTGGGAGGTGTGTGACCGCGTTGTGTCCAGGAGGTGTGTGACCGCATTGTGTCCAGGAGGTGTGTGACCGCATTGTGTCCAGGAGGTGTGCGACCGCATTGTGTCCAGGAGGTGTGTGACCGCATTGTGTCCAGGAGGTGTGTGACCGCATTGTGTCCGGCAGGTGTGTGACCGCAATGTGTCCAGGAGGTGTGTGACCGCATTGTGTCCAGGAGGTGTGTGACCGCATTGTGCCCAGGTGGTGTGTGACCGCATTATGTCCAGGAGGTGTGTGACCGCATTGTGTCCAGGAGGTGTGTGACCGCTTTGTGTCCGGCAGGTGTGTGCCCGCATTGTGTCCAGGAGGTGTGTGACCGCATTGTGTCAAGGAGGTGTGTGACCGCATTGTGTCCAAGAGGTGTGTGACCGCATTGTGTCCAGGAGGTGTGTGACCGCAGTGTGCCCGGCAGGTGTGTGCCCGCATTGTGTCCAGGAGGTGTGTGACTGCATTGTGTCCAGGAGGTGTGTGGCTGCATTGTGTCCAGGAGGTGTGTGACCGCATTGTGTCCAGGAGGTGTGTGACCGCATTGTGTCCAGGAGGTGTGTGACCGCATTGTGTCCAGGAGGCGTGTGACCGCATTGTGTCCAGGAGTTGTGTGACTGCATTGTGTCTGGGAGGTGTGTGACCGCGTTGTGTCCAGGAGGTGTGTGACCGCATTGTGTCCAGGAGGTGTGTGACCGCATTGTGCCCAGGAGGTGTGTGACCGCAGTGTGCCCGGCAGGTGTGTGACCGCATTGTGTCCAAGAGGTGTGTGACTGCATTGTGTCCAGGAGGTGTGTGACCGCATTGTGTCTAGGAGGTGTGTGACCGCATTGTGTCCGGCAGGTGTGTGACCGCATTGTGTCCGGCAGGTGTGTGACCGCATTGTGTCTGGCAGGTGTGTGACCGCATTTTGTCCGGCAGGTGTGTGACCGCATTGTGTCCAGGAGGTGTGTGTGACCGCATTGTGTCCAGGAGGTGTGTGACCGCAGTGTGCCCGGCAGGTGTGTGACCACATTGTGTCCAGGAGTTGTGTGACTGCATTGTGTCTGGGAGGTGTGTGACCGCATTGTGTCCAGGAGGTGTGTGACTGCATTGTGTCCAGGAGGTGTGTGACCGCATTGTGTCCAGGAGGTGTGTGACCGCATTGTGTCCAGGAGCTGTGTGACCGCATTGTGTCCGGCAGGTGTGTGACCGCATTGTGTCCGGCAGGTGTGTGACCGCATTGTGTCCAGGAGGTGTGTGACCGCATTGTGTCCGGCAGGTGTGTGACCGCATTGTGTCCAGGAGGTGTGTGACCGCATTGTGTCCGGGAGGTGTGTGGCTGCATTGTGTCCAGGAGGTGTGTGACCGCATTGTGTCCAGGAGGTGTGTGGCTGCATTGTGCCCGGCAGGTGTGTGACCACATTGTGCCCAGGAGCTGTGTGACCGCATTGTGTCCGGCAGGTGTGTGTGACCGCATTGTGTGACCACATTGTGTCCGGCAGGTGTGTGTGACCGCATTGTGTGCCCGCAGTGTGTCTGACAGGTGTGTGTGTCTGCATTGTGCCCGGCAGGTGTGTGTTACCGCATTGTGTGCCCGCAGTGTGCCTGGCAGGTGTGTGTGACCGCATTGTGCCCAGCAGGTGTGTGACTGCATGGTGCCCAGGAGGTGTGTGACCGCATTGTGTCCGGCAGGTGTGTGACCGCGTTGTGTCCGGCAGGTGTGTGACTGCATTGTGTCCGGCAGGTGTGTGACCGCATTGTGTCCAGGAGGTGTGTGACCGCATTGTGTCCGTCACGTGTGTGCCTGCATTGTGTGCCCGCATTGTGGCCGGCAGGTGTGTGACCGCATTGTGTGACCGCATTGTTTTCGACAGTTGTGTGACCGCATTGTGTCTGGCAGATAACTGATGGTCAGATTGTCTCCAGCAGGTGTGTGTGACCACATTGTGTCAGGCAGGTGTGTGACCACATTGTGTCCAACAGATACGTGATGGTCAGTGAGTCTCCAGGAGGTGTGTGACCGCATTGTGTCCAGCAGATGGGTGTGACCGCATTGTGTCAGACAGGTGTGTGACCGCATTGTGTCCGGCAGATAACTGATGTTCAGTATGTCCCCAGCAGGTGGGTGTGACCACATTGTGTCCAGCAGAAGATGAAGCTGCTCTTGTCATTACTCTCTCTGTCCCTGCTGGCCAGTGTCACCCATGGCGGGTGTAATGAGTGTACCCTCAAGGACGTCCTGGCTCTAAATGACCTGATAAAGACTCTGGGTAAGTAATCAACACCCCCACATCCCAAATCACCCTAATGGCAGATAAGAGAGCAGCAACCATGGCAGATACTGCAGCCCTCAGAAACAAGGAGTCTGTGGCCTCTCCAACTTCTCCTGCTACCTTGTCACAACTCCTTTCTCAGCCACATACCATCCTTGTCACCACTCCTTTCCTGGCCACACACCAGCCTTGTCACCACTCCTCTCCCCGCCACACACCAGCCTTGTCACCACTCCTTTCCTGGCCACACACCAGCCTTGTCACCACTCCTTTCCTGGCCACACACCAGCCTTGTCACCACTCCTTTCCTGGCCACACACCAGCCTTGTCACCACTCCTTTCCTGGCCACACACCAGCCTTGTCACCACTCCTTTCCTGGCCACACACCAGCCTTGTCACCACTCCTCTCACAGCCACATACTATCCTTGTCACCACTCCTTTCCTGGTCACACACCAGCCTTGTCACCACTCCTTTCCTGGCCACACACCAGCCTTGTCACCACTCCTTTCCTGGCCACACACCAGCCTTGTCACCACTCCTCTCCCAGCCACATACTATCCTTGTCACCACTCCTCTCCCAGCCACATACTATCCTTGTCACCACTCCTTTCCTGGCCACACACCAGCCTTGTCACCACTCCTTTTCTGGCCACACACCAGTCTTGTCACCACTTCTTTCCTGGCCACACACCAGCCTTGTCGCCGCTCCTTTCCTGGCCACACACCAGCCTTGTCACCACTCCTCTCCCAGCCACATGTCAGCCTTGTCATTACTCCTTTTCTGACCACATGTCAGCCTTGTCATCACTCCTTTCCTGGCCACATGTCAGCCTTGTCACCACTCCTCTCCCAGCCACATACTATCCTTGTCACCACTCCTTTCCTGGCCACATACCAGCCTTGTCACCACTCCTTTCCTGGCCACACACCAGCCTTGTCACCACTCCTCTCCCAGCCACATACTATCCTTGTCACCACTCCTTTCCTGGCCACACAGCAGCCTTGTCACCACTCCTTTCCTGGCCACACACCAGCCTTGTCACCACTCCTTTCCTGGCCACACACCAACCTTGTCACCGCTCCTTTCCTGGCCACATGCCAGCCTTGTCACCACTCCTCTCCCAGCCACATACTATCCTTGTCACCACTCCTTTGCTGGCCACACAGCAGCCTTGTCACCACTCCTTTCCTGGCCACACAGCAGCCTTGTCACCACTCCTTTCCTGGCCACACACCAGCCTTGTCACCACTTCTCTCCCAGCCACATACTATCCTTGTCACCACTCCTTTCCTGGCCACACACCAGCCTTGTCACCACTCCTTTCCTGGCCACACACCAGCCTTGTCACCACTCCTTTCCTGGCCACACAGCAGCCTTGTCACCACTCCTTTCCTGGCCACACACCAGCCTTGTCACCAATCCTCTCCCGGCCACACACCAGCCTTGTCACCACTCCTTTCCTGGCCACACACCAGCCTTGTCACCACTCCTTTCCTGGCCACATTCCAGCCTTGTCATCACTCCTTTCCTTGCCACATGTCAGCCTTGTCATCACTCCTTTTCTGGCCACACACCAGCCTTGTCACCACTCCTTTCCTGGCCACACACCAGCCTTGTCACCACTCCTTTTCTGGCCACACACCAGCCTTGTCACCACTCCCTTCCTGGCCACACACCAGCCTTATCACCACTCCTTTCCTGGCCACACACCAGCCTTGTCACCACTCCTTTTCTGGCCACACAGCAGCCTTGTCACCACTCCTTTTCTGGCCACAAACCAGCCTTGTCACCACTCCTTTCCTGGCCACACACCAGCCTCGTCACCACTCCTTTCCTGGCCACACATCAGCCTTGTCACCACTCCTTTTCTGGCCACACACCAGCCTTGTCACCACTCCTTTCCTGGCCACACACCAGCCTTGTCACCACTCCTTTTCTGGCCACATGCCAGCCTTGACATCACTCCTTTCCTGGCCACACACACGCCTTGTCACCACTCCTTTCCTGGCCACACACCAGCCATGTCACCACTCCTTCCCTGGCCACACTCCAGCCTTGTCACCACTCCTTTCCTAGCCACACACCAGCCTTGTCACCACTCCTTTCCTGGTCACATGTCAGCCTTGTCATCACTCCTTTTCTGGCCACATGCCAGCCTTGACATCACTCCTTTCCTGGCCACACACCAGCCTTGTCACCACTCCTTTCCTGGCCACACACCAGCCTTGTCACCACTCCTTTCCTGGCCACATGTCAGCCTTGTCATCACTCCTTTTCTGACCACATGTCAGCCTTGTCATCACTCCTTTCCTGGCCACATGTCAGCCTTGTCACCACTCCTCTCCCAGCCACATACTATCCTTGTCACCACTCCTTTCCTGGCCACGTACCAGCCTTGTCACCACTCCTTTCCTGGCCACACACCAGCCTTGTCACCACTCCTTTCCCAGCCACATACTATCCTTGTCACCACTCCTTTCCTGGTCACACACCAGCCTTGTCACCACTCCTTTCCTGGCCACACAGCAGCCTTGTCACCACTCCTTTCCTGGCCATACACCAGCCTTGTCACCACTCCTTTCCTGGCCACACACCAACCTTGTCACCGCTCCTTTCCTGGACACACACCAACCTTGTCACCACTCCTCTCCCAGCCACATACTATCCTTGTCACCACTCCTTTCCTGGCCACACACCAGCCTTGTCACCACTCCTTTCCTGGCCACACACCAGCCTTGTCACCACTCCTTTTCTGGCCACACAGCAGCCTTGTCACCACTCATTTCCTGGCCAGACACCAGCCTTGTCACCACTCCTTTCCTGGCCACACACAAGCCTTGTCACCAGTCCTCTCCCGGCCACACACCAGCCTTGTCACCACTCCTTTCCTGGCCACATGTCAGCCTTGTCATCACTCCTTTCCTTGCCACATGTCAGCCTTGTCATCACTCCTTTTCTGGCCACACACCAGCCTTGTCACCACTCCTTTCCTGGCCACACACCAGCCTTGTCACCACTCCTTTTCTGGCCACACACCAGCCTTGTCACCACTCCTTTCCTGGCCACATGCCAGCCTTGTCATCACTCCTTTTCTGGCCACACACCAGCCTTGTCACTACTCCTTTCCTGGCCACACACCAGCCTTGTCACCACTCCTTTCCTGGCCACACAGCAGTCTTGTCACCACTCCTTTCCTGGCCACACAGCAGCCTTGTCACCACTCCTTTTCTGGCCACACACCAGCCTTGTCACCACTCCTTTCCTGGCCACACACCAGCCTCGTCACCACTCCTTTCCTGGCCACACATCAGCCTTGTCACCACTCCTTTTCTGGCCACACACCAGCCTTGTCACCACTCCTTTCCTGGCCACACACCAGCCTTGTCACCACTCCTTTCCTGGCCACATGCCAGCCTTGACATCACTCCTTTCCTGGCCACACACATGCCTTGTCACCACTCCTTTCCTGGCCACACACCAGCCTTGTCACCACTCCATCCCTGGCCACACTCCAGCCTTGTCACCACTCCTTTCCTAGCCACACACCAGCCTTGTCACCACTCCTTTCCTGGCCACATGTCAGCCTTGTCATCACTCTTTTTCTGGCCACATGCCAGCCTTGACATCACTCCTTTCCTGGCCACACACCAGCCTTGTCACCACTCCTTTCCTGGCCACACACCAGCCTTGTCACCACTCCTTCCCTGGCCACACACCAGCCTTGTCACCACTCCTTCCCTGGCCACACACCAGCCTTGTCACCACTCCTTTCCTGGCCACACACCAGCCTTGTCACCACTCCTCTCCCAGCCACATACTATCCTTGTCACCACTCCTTTCCTGGCCACACACCAGCCTTGTTACCACTCCTTTCCGGGCCACACAGCAGCCTTGTCACCACTCCTTTCCTGGCCACACACCAGCCTTGTCACCACTCCTTTCCTGGCCACACACCAGCCTTGTCACCACTCCTTTCCTGGCCACATGTCAGCCTTGTCATCACTCCTTTCTTGGCCACACACCAGCATTGTCACCACTCCTTTCCTGGCCACACACCAGCATTGTCACCACTCCTTTCCTGGCCACATGTCAGCCTTGTCATCACTCCTTTCCTGGCCACATGTCAGACTTGTCATCACTCCTTTCCTGGTCACACACCAGCCTTGTCACCACTTCTTTTCCTGGCCACACACCAGCCTTGTCACCACTCCTCTCCCAGCCACATACTATCCTTGTCACCACTCCTTTCCTGGCCACACACCAGCCTTGTCACCACTCCTTTCCTGGCCACACAGCAGCCTTGTCACCACTCCTTTCCTGGCCACACACCAGCCTTGTCACCACTCCTTTCCTGGCCACACACCAGCCTTGTCACCACTCCTTTCCTGGCCACATGTCAGGATTGTCAGCACTCCTTTCCTGGCCACACACCAGCCTTGTCACCACTCCTTTCTTGGCCACACACCAGCCTTGTCACCACTCCTTTCCTGGCCACATGTCAGCCTTGTCATCACTCCTTTCCTGGCCACATGTCAGCCTTGTCATCACTCCTTTCCTGGTCACACACCAGCCTTGTCATCACTCCTTTTCTGGCCACACACCAGCCTTGTCACCACTCCTTTCCTGGCCACACACCAGCCTTGTCACCACTCCTTTTCTGGCCACACACCAGCCTTGTCACCACTCCTTTCCTGGCCACACACCAGCCTTGTCACCACTCCTTTCCTGGCCACACACCAGCCTCGTCACCACTCCTTTCCTGGCCACACACCAGCCTTGTCACCACTCCTTTTCTGGCCACACACCAGCCTTGTCACCACTCCTTTCCTGGCCACACACCAGCCTTGTCACCACTCCTTTCCTGGCCACATGCCAGCCTTGACATCACTCCTTTTCTGGCCACACACCAGCCTTGTCACCACTCCTTTCCTGGCCACACACTAGCCTTGTCACCACTCCTTTCCTGGCCACATACCAGCTTTGTCACCACCCCCTTCCTGGCCACACACCAGCCTTGTCACCAATCCATACCTGGCCACACACCAGCCTTGTCACCACTCCCTTCCTGGCCACACACCAGCCTTGTCACCAATCCATACCTGGCCACACACCAGCCTTGTCACCACTGCTGTCCTGGCCACACACCAGCCTTGTCACCACTGCTTTCCTTGCCACACACCAGCCTTGTCACCAATCCATACCTGGCCACACACCAGCCTTGTCACTGCTCCTTTCCTGGCCACACACCAGCCTTGTCACCACTGCTTTCCTGGCCACACACCAGCCTTGTCACTGCTCCTTTCCTGGCCACACACCAGCCTTGTCACCACTCCATTCTTGGCCACACACCAGCCTTGTTGCCGCTCCTTTCCTGGCCACACACCAGCCTTGTTGCCGCTCCTTTCCTGGCCACACACCAGCCTTGTCACCACTCCATTCTTGGCCACACACCAGTTTTGTCACCACTCCTATCCTGGCCACACATCAGCTTTGTCACCACTTCTTTCCTGGCCACACACCAGCCTTGTCACCCTTCCTCTTCCGGCCACACTCCAGCCTTGTCACAAATCCTCTCCCGCCCACATTTCTCTCCCCGCCACACACCAGCCTTGTCACTACTTCTTTCCTGGCCACACACCAGCTTTGTCACCACTCCTTTCCTGGCCACACACCAGCATTGTCACTCTTCCTTTCCTGGCCACACACCAGCCTTGTCACCACTCCTTTGCACGGCCTCCAGCACTTACACCTCTCTCTGCCTACACGGCTACCAACACGTATCCTTCTCTCTGCCTGCATGGTCACCAGCACTTATCCCTCTTTCTGCCTGCACAGCCACCAGCACTTATCCCTCTCTCTCTGACTGCACAGCCACCAGCACATATATCTCTCTCTCTGCCTGCACAGCTACCTACACTTATCCCTCTCTCTGCCTGTACAGCCACCAGCACATATCCCTCTCTCTGCCTGCACAGCCATTAGAACTTATCCCTCTCCCCTCCTGCACAGCCACCAGCACTTATCCCTCTCCACTCCTGCACAGCCACCAGCACCTATCCCTCTCTCTGCCTGCACAGCCACCAGCAATTATCCCTCTCTTTGCCGGCACAGCCATCAGCAAATATCCCTCTCTCTGCATACACAGCTTCCAGCACTTATCCCTCTCTCTGCCTGCACGGCCACCAGCACTTATCCTTCTTTCTGCCAGCACGGCCACCAGCACTTATCCCTCTCTCTGCGAGCTCAGCCACCAGCACTTATCCTTCTCTCTGCCTGCACAGCCACCGCCTCTTTTCCCTCTCTCTGCCAGCACAGCCACCAGCAATTATCCTTCTCTCTGCCTGCACAGCCACCAGCACTTATACCTCTCTCTGCCAGCACAGCCACCAGCATGTATCCCTCTCTCTGCCAGCACAGCAACCAGCACTTATCCCTCTCCCTGCCTGCACAGCTACCAGCACTTATCCATCTCTCTGCCAGCACAGCCCCAAACACTTATCCCTCTCTGCCTGCACAGCCCCCAGCACTTATTCCTCTCTCTGCCTGCACAGCCACTAGCACTCAACCATCTCTCTGCCTGCACAGCCACGTGCACTTATCCCTCTCTCTGCCTGCACAACCACCAGCACTCATCCCTCTCTCTGCCTGCACAGCCTCCAGCACTTATCCCTCTCTCTGCCTGCACAGCCTCCAGCACTTATCCCCCTCTCTGCCTGCACAGCCACCAGCACTTATCCCTCTCCCTGCCTGCACAGCCACCGGCACTTATCCCTCTCTCTGCCAGCAATGTCACCAGCACTTATCCCTCTCTCTGCCTGCAAAGCCACCAGCACTTATCCCTCTCTCTGCTTGTACAGCCACCAGCACTTATCCCTCTCTCTGCCAGCAATGTCACCAGCACTTATCCCTCTCTCTGCCTGCACAGCCACCAGCACTTATCCCTCTCTATGCCTGCACAGCCACCAGCACTTATCCCTCTCTCTGCCTGCATAGCCACCAGCACTTATCCCTCTCTATGCCTGCACAGCCACCAGCACTTATCCCTCTCCCTGCCAGCAATGTCACCAGCACGTATCCCTCTCTCTGCCTGCACAGCCACCAGCACTTATCCCTCTCTCTGCCTGCACAGCAACCAGCACTTATTCCTCTCTCTGCAAGCAAAGCCCCCAACACTTATCCCTCTCTGCCTGCACAGCCCCCAGCACTTATTCCTCTCTCTGCCTGCACAGCCACTAGCACTCATCCCTCTCTCTGCCTGCATAGCCTCCAGCACTTATCCCTCTCTCTGCCTGCACAGACACCAGCACTTATCCCTCTCTCCGCCTGCATAGCCTCCAGCACTTATCCCTCTCTCTGCCTGCACAGCCACCAGCACTTATCCCTCTCTCTGCCTGCATAGCCTCCAGCACGTATCCCTCTCTCTGCCTGCACAGCCACCAGCACTTATCCCTCTCTCTGCCTGCACAGCCTCCAGCACTTATCCCTCTCTCTGCCTGCACAGCCTCCAGCACTTATCCCCCTCTCTGCCTGCACAGCCACCAGCACTTATCCCTCTCCCTGCCTGCACAGCCACCGGCACTTATCCCTCTCTCTGCCAGCAATGTCACCAGCACTTATCCCTCTCTCTGCCTGCAAAGCCACCAGCACTTATCCCTCTCTCTGCTTGTACAGCCACCAGCACTTATCCCTCTCTCTGCCAGCAATGTCACCAGCACTTATCCCTCTCTCTGCCTGCACAGCCACCAGCACTTATCCCTCTCTATGCCTGCACAGCCACCAGCACTTATCCCTCTCTCTGCCTGCATAGCCACCAGCACTTATCCCTCTCTATGCCTGCACAGCCACCAGCACTTATCCCTCTCCCTGCCAGCAATGTCACCAGCACGTATCCCTCTCTCTGCCTGCACAGCCACCAGCACTTATCCCTCTCTCTGCCTGCACAGCAACCAGCACTTATTCCTCTCTCTGCAAGCAAAGCCCCCAACACTTATCCCTCTCTGCCTGCACAGCCCCCAGCACTTATTCCTCTCTCTGCCTGCACAGCCACTAGCACTCATCCCTCTCTCTGCCTGCATAGCCTCCAGCACTTATCCCTCTCTCTGCCTGCACAGACACCAGCACTTATCCCTCTCTCCGCCTGCATAGCCTCCAGCACTTATCCCTCTCTCTGCCTGCACAGCCACCAGCACTTATCCCTCTCTCTGCCTGCATAGCCTCCAGCACGTATCCCTCTCTCTGCCTGCAAAGCCACCAGCACTTATCCCTCTCTCTGCCTGCACAGCCTCCAGCACTTATCCCTCTCTCTGCCTGCACAGCCTCCAGCACTTATCCCCCTCTCTGCCTGCACAGCCACCAGCACTTATCCCTCTCCCTGCCTGCACAGCCACCGGCACTTATCCCTCTCTCTGCCAGCAATGTCACCAGCACTTATCCCTCTCTCTGCCTGCAAAGCCACCAGCACTTATCCCTCTCTCTGCTTGTACAGCCACCAGCACTTATCCCTCTCTCTGCCAGCAATGTCACCAGCACTTACCCTCTCTCTGCCTGCACAACCACCAGCACTTATCCAGCTCTCTGCCTGCACAGCCACAAGTACTTATATCTCTATCTGCCTGCACAGCCACCAGCACTTATCCCTCTCTATGCCTGCACAGCCACCAGCACTTATCCCTCTCTCTGCCTGCATAGCCACCAGCACTTATCCCTCTCTATGCCTGCACAGCCACCAGCACTTATCCCTCTCCCTGCCAGCAATGTCACCAGCACGTATCCCTCTCTCTGCCTGCACAGCCACCAGCACTTATCCCTCTCTCTGCCTGCACAGCCACCAGCACTTATTCCTCTCTCTGCAAGCAAAGCCCCCAACACTTATCCCTCTCTGCCTGCACAGCCCCCAGCACTTATTCCTCTCTCTGCCTGCACAGCCACTAGCACTCATCCCTCTCTCTGCCTGCATAGCCTCCAGCACTTATCCCTCTCTCTGCCTGCACAGACACCAGCACTTATCCCTCTCTCCGCCTGCATAGCCTCCAGCACTTATCCCTCTCTCTGCCTGCACAGCCACCAGCACTTATCCCTCTCCCTGCCTGCACAGCCACCAGCACTAATCCTTCTCTCTGCCAGCACGGCCACCACCTCGTTTTCCCTCTCTCTGCCAGCACAGCCACCAGCAATTATCCTTCTCTCTGCCTGCACAGCCACCGGCTCTTATACCTCTCTCTGCCAGCACACCCACCAGCATGTATCCCTCTCTCTGCCTGCACAGCCACCAGCACTTATCCCTCTCCCTGCCTGCACAGCCACCAGCACTTATCCCTCTCTCTGCCAGCACAGCCCCCAACACTTATCTCTCTCTGCCTGCACAGCCCCCAGCACTTATTCCTCTCTCTGCCTGCACAGCCACTAGCACTCAACCCTCTCTCTGCCTGCACAGCCACGTGCACTTATCCCTCTCTCTGCCTGCACAGCCACCAGCACTCATTCCCCTCTCTGCCTGCACAGCCTCCAGCACTTATCCCCCTCTCTGCCTGCACAGCCACCAGCATTTATCCCTCTCCCTGCCTGCACAGCCACCGGCACTTATCCCTCTCTCTGCCAGCAATGTCACCAGCACTTATACCTCTCTCTGCCTGCAAAGCCACCAGCACTTATCCCTCTCTCTGCTTGTACAGCCACCAGCACTTATCCCTTTCTCTGCCAGCAATGTCACCAGCACTTATCCCTCTCTCTGCCTGCACAGCCACCAGCACTTATCCCTTTCTCTGCCTGCACAACCACCAGCACTTTTCCAGCTCTCTGCCTGCACAGCCACAAGTACTTATATCTCTCTCTGCCTGCACAGCCACCAGCACTTATCCCTCTCTATGCCTGCACAGCCACCAGCACTTATCCCTCTCTCTCTGCCTGCACAGCCACCAGCACTTATCCCTCTCTATGCCTGCACAGCCACCAGCATTTATCCCTCTCCCTGCCTGCACAGCCACCGGCACTTATCCCTCTCTCTGCCAGCAATGTCACCAGCACTTATCCCTCTCTCTGCCTGCAAAGCCACCAGCACTTATCCCTCTCTCTGCTTGTACAGCCACCAGCACTTATCCCTCTCTCTGCCAGCAATGTCACCAGCACTTATCCCTCTCTCTGCCTGCACAGCCACCAGCACTTATCCCTCTCTATGCCTGCACAGCCACCAGCACTTATCCCTCTCTCTGCCTGCATAGCCACCAGCACTTATCCCTCTCTATGCCTGCACAGCCACCAGCACTTATCCCTCTCCCTGCCAGCAATGTCACCAGCACGTATCCCTCTCTCTGCCTGCACAGCCACCAGCACTTATCCCTCTCTCTGCCTGCACAGCAACCAGCACTTATTCCTCTCTCTGCAAGCAAAGCCCCCAACACTTATCCCTCTCTGCCTGCACAGCCCCCAGCACTTATTCCTCTCTCTGCCTGCACAGCCACTAGCACTCATCCCTCTCTCTGCCTGCATAGCCTCCAGCACTTATCCCTCTCTCTGCCTGCACAGACACCAGCACTTATCCCTCTCTCCGCCTGCATAGCCTCCAGCACTTATCCCTCTCTCTGCCTGCACAGCCACCAGCACTTATCCCTCTCTCTGCCTGCATAGCCTCCAGCACGTATCCCTCTCTCTGCCTGCAAAGCCACCAGCACTTATCCCTCTCTCTGCCTGCACAGCCTCCAGCACTTATCCCTCTCTCTGCCTGCACAGCCTCCAGCACTTATCCCCCTCTCTGCCTGCACAGCCACCAGCACTTATCCCTCTCCCTGCCTGCACAGCCACCGGCACTTATCCCTCTCTCTGCCAGCAATGTCACCAGCACTTATCCCTCTCTCTGCCTGCAAAGCCACCAGCACTTATCCCTCTCTCTGCTTGTACAGCCACCAGCACTTATCCCTCTCTCTGCCAGCAATGTCACCAGCACTTACCCTCTCTCTGCCTGCACAACCACCAGCACTTATCCAGCTCTCTGCCTGCACAGCCACAAGTACTTATATCTCTATCTGCCTGCACAGCCACCAGCACTTATCCCTCTCTATGCCTGCACAGCCACCAGCACTTATCCCTCTCTCTGCCTGCATAGCCACCAGCACTTATCCCTCTCTATGCCTGCACAGCCACCAGCACTTATCCCTCTCCCTGCCAGCAATGTCACCAGCACGTATCCCTCTCTCTGCCTGCACAGCCACCAGCACTTATCCCTCTCTCTGCCTGCACAGCCACCAGCACTTATTCCTCTCTCTGCAAGCAAAGCCCCCAACACTTATCCCTCTCTGCCTGCACAGCCCCCAGCACTTATTCCTCTCTCTGCCTGCACAGCCACTAGCACTCATCCCTCTCTCTGCCTGCATAGCCTCCAGCACTTATCCCTCTCTCTGCCTGCACAGACACCAGCACTTATCCCTCTCTCCGCCTGCATAGCCTCCAGCACTTATCCCTCTCTCTGCCTGCACAGCCACCAGCACTTATCCCTCTCCCTGCCTGCACAGCCACCAGCACTAATCCTTCTCTCTGCCAGCACGGCCACCACCTCGTTTTCCCTCTCTCTGCCAGCACAGCCACCAGCAATTATCCTTCTCTCTGCCTGCACAGCCACCGGCTCTTATACCTCTCTCTGCCAGCACACCCACCAGCATGTATCCCTCTCTCTGCCTGCACAGCCACCAGCACTTATCCCTCTCCCTGCCTGCACAGCCACCAGCACTTATCCCTCTCTCTGCCAGCACAGCCCCCAACACTTATCTCTCTCTGCCTGCACAGCCCCCAGCACTTATTCCTCTCTCTGCCTGCACAGCCACTAGCACTCAACCCTCTCTCTGCCTGCACAGCCACGTGCACTTATCCCTCTCTCTGCCTGCACAGCCACCAGCACTCATTCCCCTCTCTGCCTGCACAGCCTCCAGCACTTATCCCCCTCTCTGCCTGCACAGCCACCAGCATTTATCCCTCTCCCTGCCTGCACAGCCACCGGCACTTATCCCTCTCTCTGCCAGCAATGTCACCAGCACTTATACCTCTCTCTGCCTGCAAAGCCACCAGCACTTATCCCTCTCTCTGCTTGTACAGCCACCAGCACTTATCCCTTTCTCTGCCAGCAATGTCACCAGCACTTATCCCTCTCTCTGCCTGCACAGCCACCAGCACTTATCCCTTTCTCTGCCTGCACAACCACCAGCACTTTTCCAGCTCTCTGCCTGCACAGCCACAAGTACTTATATCTCTCTCTGCCTGCACAGCCACCAGCACTTATCCCTCTCTATGCCTGCACAGCCACCAGCACTTATCCCTCTCTCTCTGCCTGCACAGCCACCAGCACTTATCCCTCTCTATGCCTGCACAGCCACCAGCACTTATCCCTCTCCCTGCCAGCAATGTCACCAGCACGTATCGCTCTCTCTGCCTGCTCAGCCACCAGCACTTATCCCTCTCTCTGCCTGCAAAGCCACCAGCACTTATTCCTCTCTCTGCAAGCAAAGCCCCCAACACTTATCCCTCTCTGCCTGCACAGCCCCCAGCACTTATTCCTCTCTCTGTCTGCACAGCCACTAGCACCCAACCCTCTCTCTGCCTGCACAGCCTCCAGCACTTATCCCTCTCTCTGCCTGCATAGCCTCCAGCACTTATCCCTCTCTCTGCCTGCACAGCCACCAGCACTTATACCTCTCTCTGCCAGCACACCCACCAGCATGTATCCCTCTCTCTGCCAGCACAGCCACCAGCACTTATCCCTCTCCCTGCCTGCACAGCCACCAGCACTTATCCCTCTCTCTGCCAGCACAGCCCCCAACACTTATCTCTCTCTGCCTGCACAGCCCCCAGCACTTATTCCTCTCTCTGCCTGCACAGCCACTAGCACTCAACCCTCTCTCTGCCTGCACAGCCACGTGCACTTATCCCTCTCTCTGCCTGCACAGCCACCAGCACTCATCCCCCTCTCTGCCTGCACAGCCTCCAGCACTTATCCCCCTCTCTGCCTGCACAGCCACCAGCACTTATCCCTCTCCCTGCCTGCACAGCCACCGGCACTTATCCCTCTCTCTGCCAGCAATGTCACCAGCACTTATCCCTCTCTCTGCCTGCAAAGCCACCAGCACTTATCCCTCTCTCTGCTTGTACAGCCACCAGCACTTATCCCTTTCTCTGCCAGCAATGTCACCAGCACTTGTCCCTCTCTCTGCCTGCACAGCCACCAGCACTTATCCCTCTCTCTGCCTGCACAACCACCAGCACTTATCCATCTCTCTGCCTGCACAGCCACAATTACTTATATCTCTCTCTGCCTGCACAGCCACCAGCACTTATCCCTCTCTATGCCTGCACAGCCACCAGCACTTATCCCTCTCCCTGCCAGCAATGTCACCAGCACGTATCCCTCTCTCTGCCTGCACAGCCACCAGCACTTATTCCTCTCTCTGCAAGCAAAGCCCCCAACACTTATCCCTCTCTGCCTGCACAGCCCCCAGCACTTATTCCTCTCTCTGCCTGCACAGCCACTAGCACCCAACCCTCTCTCTGCCTGCATAGCCTCCAGCACTTATCCCTCTCTCTGCCTGCATAGCCTCCAGCACTTATCCCTCTCTCTGCCTGCACAGCCACCAGCACTCATCCCCCTCTCTGCCTGCACAGCCTCCAGCACTTATCCCCCTCTCTGCCTGCACAGCCACCAGCACTTATCCCTCTCCCTGCCTGCACAGCCACCGGCACTTATCCCTCTCTCTGCCAGCAATGTCACCAGCACTTATCCCTCTCTCTGCCTGCAAAGCCACCAGCACTTATCCCTCTCTCTGCTTGTACAGCCACCAGCACTTATCCCTTTCTCTGCCAGCAATGTCACCAGCACTTATCCCTCTCTCTGCCTGCACAGCCACCAGCACTTATCCCTTTCTCTGCCTGCACAACCACCAGCACTTATCCAGCTCTCTGCCTGCACAGCCACAAGTACTTATATCTCTCTCTGCCTGCACAGCCACCAGCACTTATCCCTCTCTATGCCTGCACAGCCACCAGTACTTATCCCTCTCTCTGCCTGCACAGCCACCAGCACTTATCTCTCTCTCTATGCCTGCACAGCCACCAGCACTTATCCCTCTCCCTGCCAGCAATGTCACCAGCACGTATCCCTCTCTCTGCCTGCTCAGCCACCAGCACTTATCCCTCTCTCTGCCTGCACAGCCACCAGCACTTATTCCTCTCTCTGCAAGAAAAGCCCCCAACACTTATCCCTCTCTGCCTGCACAGCCCCAAGCACTTATTCCTCTCTCTGCCTGCACAGCCACTAGCACCCAACCCTCTCTCTGCCTACATAGCCTCCAGCAATTATCCCTCTCTCTGCCTGCATAGCCTCCAGCACTTATCCTTCTCTCTGCCTGCACAGACACCAGCACTTATCCCTCTCTCCGCCTGCATAGCCTCTAGCACTTATCCCTCTCTCTGCCTGCACAGCCACCAGCACTTATCCCTCTCCCTGCCTGCACAGCCACCAGCACTAATCCTTCTCTCTGCCAGCATGGCCACCACCTCTTTTCCCTCTCTCTGCCAGCACAGCCACCAGCAATTATCCTTCTCTCTGCCTGCACAGCCACCAGCACTTATACCTCTCTCTGCCTGCACACCCACCAGCATGTTTCCCTCTCTCTGCCAGCACAGCCACCAGCACTTATCCCTCTCCCTGCCTGCGCAGCCACCAGCACTTATCCCTGTCTCTGCCAGCACAGCCCTCAACACTTATCTCTCTCTGCCTGCACAGCCCCCAGCACTTATTCCTCTCTCTGCCTGCACAGCCTCTAGCACTCAACCATCTCTCTGCCTGCACAGCCACGTGCACTTATCCCTCTCTCTGCCTGCACAGCCACCAACACTCATCCCCCTCTCTGCCTGCACAGCCTCCAGCACTTATCCCCCTCTCTGCCTGCACAGCCACCAGCACTTATCCCTCTCCCTGCCTGCACAGCCACCGGCACTTATCCCTCTCTCTGCCAGCAATGTCACCAGCACTTATCCCTCTCTCTGCCTGCAAAGCCACCAGCACTTATCCCTCTCTCTGCTTGTACAGCCACCAGCACTTATCCCTCTCTCTGCCTGCACAGCTACCAGCACTTATCCCTTTCTCTGCCTGCACAACCACCAGCACTTATCCAGCTCTCTGCCTGCACAGCCACAAGTACTTATATCTCTCTCTGCCTGCACAGCCACCAGCACTTATCCCTCTCTATGCCTGCACAGCCACCAGCACTTATCCCTCTCTATGCCTGCACAGCCACCAGCACTTATCCCTCTCCCTGCCAGCAATGTCACCAGCACGTATCCCTCTCTCTGCCTGCACAGCCACCAGCACTTATCCCTCTCTCTGCCTGCATAGCCACCAGCACTTATTCCTCTCTCTGCAAGCAAAGCCCCCAACACTTATCCCTCTCTGCCTGCACAGCCCCCAGCACTTTTTCCTCCCTCTGCCTGCACAGCCACTAGCACTCAACCCTCTCTCTGCTTGCATAGCCTCCAGCACTTATCCCTCTCTCTGCCTGCATAGCCTACAGCACTTATCCCTCTCTCTGCCTGCAAAGACACCAGCACTTATCCCTCTCTCCGCCTGCATAGCCTCCAGCACTTATCACTCTCTCTGCCTGCACAGCCACCAGCACTTATCCCTCTCCCTGCCTGCACAGCCACCAGCACTTATCCCTCTCTCTGCCAGCAATGTCACCAGCACGTATCCCTCTCTCTGCCTGCACAGACACCAGCACTTATCCCTCTCTCTGCCTGCACAGCCACCAGCACTTATACCTCTCTAGGTCTGCACAACCACCAGCACTTATCCTTCTCTCTGCCTGCACAGCCACCAGCACTTTTCCCTCTCTCTGCCTGCACAATCGCCAGCACATATCCATGTCTCTGCCTGCATAGCCACCAGCACTTATGTCTCTCTCTGCCTGCACAGCCACCAGCACTTATCCCTCTCTCTGCCTGCACAATCGCCAGCACTTATCTCTCTCTCTGCCTGCACAGCCACCAGCACTTATCCCTCTCTCTGCCTGCACAGCCACCAGCACTTATCCCTCTCTCTGCCTGCACAGCCACCAGCACTTATCCCTCTCTCTGCCTGCACAGCCACCAGCACTTATCCCTCTCTCTGCCTGCACAGCCACCAGCACTTATCCCTCTCTCTGCCTGCACAGCCATCAGCATTTATCCCTCTCTCTGCCTGCTCAGCCACCAGCACTTATCCCTCTTTCTGCCTGCACACCCACTACCTCTTATCCCTCTCTCTGTCTGCACAGCCACCAGCACTCATCCATCTCCCTGCCTGCAGAGCCACCAGCACTTATCCCTCTCCCTGCCTGCAGAGCCACCAGCACTTATCCATCTCCCTGCCTGCACAGCCACCAGCAATTATCCTTCTCTCTGCCTGCACAGCCACTAGCACTTATCCCTCTCTCTGCCAGTACAGCCACCAGCCCTTATCCCTCTCTCTGCCTGCACAGCTTCCAGCACTTATCCTTCTCTCTGCCTGCACAGCCACCACCTCTTATCCCTCTCTCTGCCTGCACAGCCACCACCTCTTATCCCTCTCTCTGTGTACACAGCCACCAGCCCTTATCCCTCTCTCTGCCTGCACAGCTACCAGCACTTATCCTTCTCTCTGCCTGCACAGCCACCACCTCTTATCCCTCTCTCTGCCTGCACAGCCACCAGCACTTATCCCTCTCTCTGCCTGTACAGCCACCACCTCTTATCCCTCTCTCTGTCTGCACAGCCACCAGCACTTATCCCTCTCTCTGTCTGTACAGCCACCACCTCTTATCCCTCTCTCTGCCTGCACAGCCAACAGCAATTATCCTTCTCTCTGCCTGCACAGCCACCAGCACTTATCCCTCTCTCTGCCTGCACAGCCACCACCTCTTATCCCTCTCTCTGTCTGTACAGCCACCACCTCTTATCCCTCTCTCTGCCTGCACAGCCACCAGCACTTATCCTTCTCTCTGCCTGCACAGCCACCAGCACTTATCCCTCTCTATGCCTGCACAGCCACCAGCACTTATCCCTCTCTATGCCTGCACAGCCACTAGCACTTATCCCTCTCTCTCTGCCTGCACAGCCACCAGCAATTATCCTTCTCTCTGCCTGCACAGCCACTAGCACTTATCCCTCTCTCTGCCAGTACAGCCACCAGCCCTTATCCCTCTCTCTGCCTGCACAGCTACCAGCACTTATCCTTCTCTCTGCCTGCA